>NW_024719604.1:609399-616899 GCF_018991925.1 Homarus americanus
TGTGGTGGCAGAGGCTGTGGTTGTGTAGATAAGGGTGTGGCTTGTGGTGGCAGAGGCTGTGGTTGTGTAGATAAGGGTGTGGCTTGTGGTGGCAGAGACTGTCGTTGTGTAGTTAAGGGTGTGGCTTGTGGTGGCAGAAAGTGGAAGGTAAGGGTCTTGTCAGGTTTTCCAAGACCAAAACTGAATCACTTTTTGATTGTGTTTGACGAATCAAGATGAACGAAATAGACAACCATCGGAGAGGTTCAATTTGTGTTTCTTATCATCCTTGTTTCTTATTGTCTTATCATTCGTGTTTCTTATCATCCATGTTTCTTATTGTCTTATCATTCGTGTTTCTTATCATCCGTGCTTCTTATTGTCATATCATTCGTGTTCCTTATTATTCGTGTTTATTCTGATCATCTGATTATTATTTTTTTTACCATTTTCTACAAGTGTATTTCGTTCCACCCTTGTTGCCCCCCTTCCTCTTCCTCCTCCCTCTATTCCTTTTCCTCCTCTTCCTCTTACCCTGTATCCTCTCCCTCCCCCTCGTCCACCTACCCCGCCGACACTCTCCCGCTGGGCTGTATTTCACGCGGATTTCCTACGGATTTGCAACAACGTTTTTGGGAGACCGGGCGAGGAGTGGAACATCTTGGGGACAAACCTGAGTAGGAGTTCTGGATCACTTGTATGTTTATTGAGAGATACGGGGGGTTGAGAGGGGTGTGGGGGGCAGGTGTTCATTCTCTCACCTTAACACAACTCTCCAGGTGCAAGTTTCCTTCCGAAGTAAACAAAACTCAGCTGATCTAACATGATACTGAGTTGCCATTGATAGGGTAGTAGAATTTTTTTGTTTTGTTATCTCTCTCCCTCTCTCTCTCTCTCTCGCTCTCTCTCTCTCTCGCTCTCGCTCTCTCTCTCGTAGAATATAATTTTCATTATATCCTTCCTTCCTCCCTCCCACCCTCCCCTCACTCTATCTTTCCCTCCATCACCGTCTTTTGTTCTCTCCCTTCACCTCACACACACACACACACACACACACACACACACACACACACACACACACACACACACACACACACACACACACACACACACGGTCATCAGCGGCGTCAGCAATAAACCAGCCAATGACGGCACCAAATGTCCAACACGTACAAAAGATTTTTTGCTGCGAGGAAAAAGACAAGGTGCTGCTTGTGGAGTGGAGTGTGGAGTGTGACGTGTGACGTGTGGAGTGTGACGTGTGGAGTGTGACGTGTGTACTACCTCCCCCCTCCACCACTCTCCTCCCCTCTCCCTCCTCCCTACCACCACTCTCTCCCTCCCTCTACCACACTCTCCCCCTCTACCTCTCTCCCTCCCTACCACCACTCTCCCTCCCTCTACCCACTCTCCCTCCCTACCACCACTCTCCCTCCCTCTACCACCACTCCCCTCCATCTATCTCCCTCCCTCTACCACCACTCTCCCTCCCTCTACCACCACTCTCCCTCCCCTCTACCTCTCCCTCCCTCTACCACCCTCTCCCTCCCTCTACCCTCTCCCTCCTCTACCACCACTCTCTCCCTCCCTCTACCCACCACTCTCCCTCCCTCTACCACCACTCTCCCTCCTCTACCTCATCTATCACCAAACTCCCTCCCTCTACCACCACTCTACCACCCTCTCCTCCCTCTACCACTCTCCCTCCCTCTACCACCACTCTCCCTCCCTCTACCACCACTCTCCCTCCCTCTACCACCACTCTCCCTCCCCTCTACCACCACTCTCCTCCTCTACCCCTCCCCCCTCTACCACCCCCCCCCTCCACCCACCCCCCACTGGCCTCAGACAGAGCAATTATTCTTGGTCTTAATTTGTGTAGCGGCGTCAAGTTTAAAGTAAATGTCTTAAATGTCTTGTACAGGAAGATAGTTTTTATGGCTGCTTCAAGTTGGCGATGGAAATTTATCTCTCTCTCTCTCTCTCTCTCTCTCTCTCTCTCTCTCTCTCTCTCTCTCTCATACACTTTAGGAGGCAGATAACCGGGTATGAATCTATGTATATATAAAGAGACTGACATCGCCTTTATTAGTGAGAATTTTCCTGATCTTGGTGGTGGTATTGTAATGTGTCAACTACCAGGGTTATTAAGCACCGTTCACTAGGTCTTAGTTTTAGGTGCTTCAAATTACCAGGGTTATTAAGCACCGTTCACTTGGTCTTAGTTTTAGGTGCTTCAACTACCAGGGTTATTAAGCACCGTTCACTAGGTCTTAGTTTTTCTATGCTTCAACTACCAGGTTTATTAAGCACCGTTCACTAGGTCTTAGTTTTTCTATGCTTCGACTCCCAGGTTTATTAAGCACCGTTCACTAGGTCTTAGTTTTTCTATGCTTCTACTACCAGGTTTATTAAGCACCGTTCACTAGGTCTTAGTTTTTCTATGCTTCGACTACCGGTAGCACCGTTCACTGGGTCTTGTTTGGTTGCTTCAACTACTGGTTTATGCCGTTCACTAGGTCTTAGTTTTTCTATGCTTCGACTCCCAGGTTTATTAAGCACCGTTCACTAGGTCTTAGTTTTTCTATGCTTCTACTACCAGGTTTATTAAGCACCGTTCACTAGGTCTTAGTTTTTCTATGCTTCAACTACCAGGTTTATTAAGCACCGTTCACTAGGTCTTAGTTTTTCTATGCTTCTACTACCAGGTTTATTAAGCACCGTTCACTAGGTCTTAGTTTTTCTATGCTTCGACTCCCAGGTTTATTAAGCACCGTTCCCTAGGTCTTAGTTTTTCTATGCTTCGACTACCAGGTTTATTAAGCACCGTTCACTAGGTCTTAGTTTTTCTATGCTTCCACTCCCAGGTTTATTAAGCACCGTTCACTAGGTCTTAGTTTTTCTATGCTTCGACTCTCAGGTTTATTAAGCACCGTTCACTAGGTCTTAGTTTTCTATGCTTCGACTACCAGGTTTATTAAGCACCGTTCACTAGGTCTTAGTTTTTCTATGCTTCGACTAACTACCAGGTTATTAAGCACCGTTCACTAGGTCTTAGTTTTATGCTTCCACTCCCAGGTTTATTAAGCACCGTTCACTAGGTCTTAGTTTTTCTATGCTTCGACTCTCAGGTTTATTAAGCACCGTTCACTAGGTCTTAGTTTTCTATGCTTCGACTACCAGGTTTATTAAGCACCGTTCACTAGGTCTTAGTTTTTCTATGCTTCGACTACCAGGTTTATTAAGCACCGTTCACTAGGTCTTAGTTTTTCTATGCTTCAACTACCAGGTTTATTAATCACCGTTCACTAGGTCTTAGTTTTTCTATGCTTCGACTACCAGGTTGCATTTATTAGAGAGAAACAAAAACAATCCTCAAGTGGAAATCATTCTCAGGGAGGCGAGGAGAGGCAGCGTGGGGCGACTTAACTGCCCGGAAAGAAATGAAAATAATTTTTGTTGCCGTAATTTTATTCCTTTAGCTAATATACGTATTTTTTTTTCTTGTAATAATAAGGGTGTTTTATGTATACTCTATTTGTATTATTTATTTATATTTACTAACAAAAAAAATTAGCATAAGAACATGGGCAGTGAGCAGACATCACAGGGTAAACTAGACCTGTTTTCAGTAAACAAGGAGGCAACATGGCTGACATTGCACAGGAGAACCTTCATTTTCCCAACTGTAATGTTAGGTTCTTTTTCACAGCTGGGTTGAGTGGGGTTCCAACCAGCATCCTTTAGGTAAGACCGGAGTGCAGTATCCTCCCGGCCACCGCACCTCGTATATTAAGTTTCGTTAATTCATACTCCAAGAAAGGGGTTAATATGAACACTTGTGGCAGCCTTAAGTAAGTGACTCCGGGTAAAACCATCGCTATACTATAAGAGCAGATAGAAGTGTTATAAACTTACTCCATAATTCTGTAAAGTAATTAAACTGGCGGCCATATATCTCTGGCCTCACAGCTACACAATTACCACGCCTTAAACTTCCGCGACCATCACAACACTTTTACTGCCCAGCGTCTCTGGCCAAAATTACTCTCAGCGAATTGAACGATTTATATTCCTGTGTTTAGTAATAATAATAATAATGAAAATGATTCACTCCATTCCAGATCATCCATTCGCCTGGATTAATTGATGATATTACTGTTTGACCTGGAAGAAAAAATAATATTACCGCGCTCAGATGTAAACACGAGAACACACTGGCGGGAGAACCAACTCTATGTCCTGTGGTGCTAGAGACTCTTTTACCTTACGATAAACTGGGTTGAGTCAGGGTAGATCACTTAGGAAAACCATCTTAGTGTGGTGGAGTTTTAAGGGTTATATTGGGGTGTGTTGGGGTTGGTTGACTCAGGCGGGCGCGCGGGCTGGGGAACTTGGCTTTCTGACTAAATAACTCGCAGTGTGAAGTCCCTCACTCCTCCTGCACCAAGTTTTTTTACGTCAGCTGTAAACTTCCTGACGAGATCCTGGCATTTTTAAACAGATTTTAATCAATTTGAGGAGGAAGTCGTACCCTCAGTCAGGTCTTGTATTTTACGGTAAAATTATCCCCCGTTGGTTGATGTTAAATTGGTGTTTGATGTTAAGTTAAATCATGATGTGAGCCAAATTAGAATGAAAACTTGGTAAAAATATTCATGTTTTGACCCGCCAGCGAATGAGATCACCTGTTGGAAACTTTCTCACAATGGCGTCCTACACGTAAACAAACTTGCCAGGCGCGGTGTGTTGTGGGAGTGTAAAACTGAGGCGCCACTCAGGGGGACAACCACGACTTACTTGACCTGTGGAGCCACTGAGAAAACTGTGTGGTCTTGGATCACAGTTTCTGGATTCTCGAAGATTCTTGATTTAGAATATTACTTCTCTGTACACATGTAGAGAAGAACATGTAGATTAGTCGCTGTTGATCCTCGGTAATATAGTTGCATATCTATTCTGGCGGCCATATTTGTATCGTAACTTCATCGAGGTACTGTAGTAACGGGGGACATTTTGATAATTCTGGGTGAGATAATGTTAAAGTACTATCACTCGAGTGCATTTTTCCCCAACCACCAGCACATTTTGGTCGTTGTCTGAGGGTTGGAGACCGCCCGTACAGTTGTATTTCCTCCAGCTAAGCTCTGGTTATGACCGGGGTCATATGACACTCTTTAAACTCTGATTTTAAGTAAAATAATTAATAACTTTTGTCTTTAACCTGGTATAATTGATAAGTAATAAGGACTATTGATAAACTTAACGATTTAATAATTATTTACCAAACGGTTTGTAACTGAATACTGTTGTTACATACCAAAACAGACCTGCCCCACCACATGGTGCAGTACTACACCAGTGTGGAAGAAAGAAGCATAAGCTTCTTATTGAGTAAATAACTGAATACCTGCAGCTTTCTATCTTGTGTAGCCTGTCGTCCGTAATAGTTCCGCCATGTTATAACTTGAGGATGGAGATGGGCATACGCGAGGTGTGTGTGTGAGAGAGAGATAGTCCGTTAAGAAGACGGAGCAAATCTGACCTGAGATTGGGTGAACAGTGCGACACCCCCTTTAGTGTGGACGCCTCAAACTTGTCTGACAGAAACGCTGTTGTTCAAGCTGTCAAAATTTTACTGCCCTTCATTATTTCAGTACTTAATGGTTATTGATGTGTCCAAATAATTTAACAAGTTAGAATATACATACATTTAATCAACTCTCGAATGTTAAAAACTTTGATACTTTTTTTATATCCATTTTTGTCTTAGAGGAATTAACTATAACAACTGAAGCCTTTTAGGTACATGGCAATTATATATGCACAAAAAATAAAGTGTTATGTAACATTTAGTATCATCTGCAATAGTACAATAGCATGGTGTTTGTTATTAACATTACAATAATAAGAAGGGGACATTGAAAAAATGATATGAAACAAAACAAAAACGGTATTCATAATGAGGGTAGTGTGGTATGGTGATGAGGTGACAATATTGATATTATATGAACAAAAAACTTCCTCACCCGGAAAAAAAATCCTAATTTGTTGAGTGAGGAAAGGCGGACATTAGGTAGAAGAACGCAATCTTTCTAAGTGAAAATTTTACTTATTATTAGTAAAACGAGAAATCAACTATATTGTACACAAGGTATTATAATATATTTCCAACAAATTTTCTTCCAAAAACAAATTATTATTGTTATTTTTTTGTTTTCTTTTCATTTTTATATTTATTATCAATATTAGAATAATTAGTTTGTTTTTGCGTCTTTATGTAAAACTTATAATGAAATGTTAGTTAAACTCTCTCTCTCTCTCTCTCTCTCTCTCTCTCTCTCTCTCTCTCTCTCTCTCTCTCTCTCTCTCTCTCTCTCTCTCTCTCCTGTACAAGGAATTAATACAAAACAGGGGAGGCCACTCAGGCTGGGTCCACCATCCAGCACACACACACACACACACACACACACACACACACACACACACACACACATTAACTAAAAAGAGTAAAGGGTCTTGTCTTTGACTCAATAGCAAGAACTTGTATTGGGACATACTGTTTTTGACCGGATCGAGGCTGGAGAAGAAGAAAGAAGACTAATAGATGTGACAGAAAATACGGATTTCTAGATGAAGAGAGAGAGGGAAAAAAGAACTCTTTGATAGTCGCTAAGAGAAAGGTCAGAGAAAGATTGATATATGTATGAAAAAGAAAGAGAGAGAGAGAGAGAGAGAGAAAGCACCTCGTGTTAGTCCCATGGGTTAATAAAACTATGGTGCCAATGGTATTAGAAATCAATCAACTTTCACCGTTGCCCAACACACAGACAAAAGAGAAAGGTTGGGGTGGGGAGAGAGTCAGCTTTAAACTTTCACTACCTCGACAAGTCAACTAACCTGCCATAGTGTCTCTCTCTCGCTGTCTTTCTTTATCTCTCTCTCTCTCTCTCTCTCGCTGTGCTTCCATCCTATATGTTCGGTATTTCGTCTTATTTTTTCTTTCGTAAATTCAATTATCTAAAGCCATTATTTTGTTTCTGTTTTTCACATCTTTATTTTTGTCTCCATCTCCCATCTTTATTCTTCTGTTTGTTGTTATTCTCATTCGTGTTTCGTTAAGGTTTTTTTGTATTCCTAGTTTTATTTTCGTTTTGTAAGCCTTTTAATTCTCTATTATACTTTATTTACTAATTCGTCCACCTATCTTACTAATCTATCCACCTATCTTATTCAGTTTTCTTATACACATCTTTATCATGTATCTTATTCCCCAGTTCATCATATTAAGTAATTCCTGTTCTCAGTATTTTACTTTTTCTTGAATTATTCTTTATTCTCTATCTCTTCTTTTACTCTTTGACATCGTATTCATTTTTGTTATCCTCCGCAAGCGAAATGTAGTCAGGATATATTGGATTAATAAACCTTTGTGTTTGTCTGTTTCTGTCTAGCCTTTTGGTGTCTGTGAGTGAAGTTATGGTACTTGTATTGTTAGTTGGTTAACGGTAAAGGAGTGGT
>NW_024719604.1:621899-768435 GCF_018991925.1 Homarus americanus
TTTCCTTCTTCCATCTTTCTGTTTCTTATATTTTCTTCTCCTTGATTTTTTTCCTGAACTCAATTTCTTTTTATTTGTTATTTTACTTTTTTAATTTATTTACTTATTAATTTTTCTTCTCTTTGTTTGTATTCGTAATCTTCTACAATTTCTTCAATTGCAATTTTCGTTTCTTCAGTTTTTATTCCAATTTTCTTCATTTTCTCCATATATATTTTTCCTTCCATCATTTCATTGCCTTCATCTTATCTTCTTTGTCATCTGTTCAATTTTCTTCCTTTCTCTTCACCTTATCTTCATTATTATCAGTTTTATTTTCTTCATTTTTATCTGCTTTATTTTTACTGTCTTCACCTTATCTTCATTATTGTTTCATTTTCTTCATTATCTTCTACTTCTAATCCTTTCACTCTCTCCTTTTTCATCATTTTTCTTCATTGTTTCTCACTTTTATCATTCTGTTCCTTGCTCGTTATTACTTTAATTTCTCACCTGATGATAAATGTCTGGATTTAGCCACCCAATGCAATAAGGGACTCTGCCACCTCCTCCTCCCCCACTACTATAATGGACTCTGCCACCTCTTCACTCCCCTACCACTATAATGGACACCTCTTACTACCCCACCACTATAATGGACTCTGCCACCTCTTCACTCCCCCCACTATAATGGACTCTGCCAGCTCTTCCTCCCCCACCACTATAATGGACTCTGCCACCTCTTCACTCCCCCACTCTACTGAATGGACTCTGCCAGTCTTCACTCCCCCACTACTATAATGGACTCTGCCACCTCTTCACTCCCCTCCACCACTATAATGGACTCTGCCACCTCTTCACTCCCCCACCACTATAATGGACTCGCCACCTCTTCACCCCCCCCCACTATAATGGACTCTGCCACCTCTTCACTACCCCCACCACTATAATGGACTTTGCCACCTCTTCACTCCCCCACCACTATAATGGACTCTGCCTCTTCACTCCCCCACCACTATAATGGACTGCCACCTCTTCACACTACCACCACTATAATGGACTCTGCCACCTCTTCACTCCCCCCACCACTATAATGGACTCTGCCACTTCTTCACTCCCCACCACTATATTGGTGTCTGCCAGCTCTTCACTCCCCACCACTATAATGGACTCTGCCAGCTCTTCACTCCCCATACTATAATGGACTCTGCCACCTCTACTCCTACCACTATAATGGACTCCTGCCAGCTCTTCACTCCCCACCACTATAATGGACTCTGCCAGCTCTTCCTCCCCACTACTATAATGGACTCTGCCACCTCTTCACCCCCACCACTATAATGGACTCTGCCAGCTCTTCACTCCCCACTACTATAATGGACTCTGCCACCTCTTCACTCCCCCACCACTATAATGGACTTTGCCACCTCTTCACTCCCCACCACTATAATGGACTCTGCCACCTCTTCACCCCCCCCACTATAATGGACTCTGCCACCTCTTCACTACCCCACCACTATAATGGACTTTGCCACCTCTTCCTCCCCCACCACTATAATGGACTCTGCCACCTCTTCCTCCCCCACCACTATAATGGACTGCCACCTCTTCACTACCCCACCACTATAATGGACTCTGCCCTCTTCACTCCCCACCACTATAATGGACTCTGCCACTTCTTCACTCCCCCACCACTATATTGGTGTCTGCCAGCTCTTCACTCCCCACCACTATAATGGACTCTGCCAGCTCTTCCCCCACTACTATAATGGACTCTGCCACCTCTTCACTCCCCTACCACTATAATGGACTCTGCCAGCTCTTCCTCCCCACCACTATAATGGACTCTGCCAGCTCTTCCTCCCCCCCACCACTATAATGGACTCTGCCACCTCTTCACCCCCCACCACTATAATGGACTCTGCCACCTCTTCACCCCCCACCACTATAATGGACTCTGCCACCTCTTCACCCCCACTATAATGGACTTTGCCACCTCTTCACTCCCCCCACCACTATATTGGTCTGCCAGCTCTTCACCCCCACTATAATGGACTCTGCCACCTCTTCCTCTACCACTATAATGGACTCTGCCACCTCTTCACTCCCCCACCACTATAATGGACTTTGCCACCTCTTCACTACCCCACCACTAAATGGACTCTGCCACCTCTTCACTCCCCCACCACTATAATGGACTCTGCCACTTCTTCACTCCCCACCACTATAGTGGTGTCTGCCAGCTCTTCACTCCCCACCACTATAATGGACTCTGCCAGCTCTTCACTCCCCACTACTATATGGACTCTGCCTCTTCACTCCCCCCACTATAATGGACTCTGCCAGCTCTTCACTCCCCCACCACTACAATGGACTCTGCCAGCTCTTCCCCACCACTATATTGGTCGTCTGCCAGCTCTTCACTCCCCCACCACTATAATGGACTCTGCCAGCTCTTCACTCCCCCACCACTATAATGGACTCTGCCACCTCTTCACCCCCCACTACTAGACTGTCCCACCTCTTCACCCCCACCACTATAATGGACTCTGCCACCTCTTCACCCCCCACCATAATGGACTCTGCCACCTCTTCCTCCCCACCACTATAATGGACTCTGCCACCTCTTCACCCCCACCACTATAATGGACTCTGCACCTCTCTCTTCCCCCACCACTATATTGGTGTCTGCCAGCTCTTCACTCCCCCACCACTATAATGGACTCTGCCACCTCTTCACCCCCCACCACTATATTGGTGTCTGCCACTCTTCACCCCCCACCACTATAATGGACTCTGCCAGCTCTTCACCCCCCCACCACTTAATGGACTCTCCCAGCCCTCTAATACCCTCCCTGCACACCTAAGTAAACCATTGTAAACCTCCATTATGAAATCCCTGCGTCGCTGTAGGTAAAGAAGGAAAAAAAAACATTAACTTTACCACCAAGCCAAGTTTACCACAACACTCTCCTTCGCCTCGACTTGACGCTTTTCCGCTCGACATTGCAGAAACTTGCTAACTCGGGATTCCAGGGAAGTAGCGTAAAATTGCTAATTCTAGCGAGTTTACCCTCAGAGAGCGAGCAGTGAGGCGAGGGGCAAGAGGATTGGTTTGCCGTGATTGGCAGGAAATTGATTAGTTTGAGATGGCCACCAGGGGAAAATTGGCGGGGTTTTGTGAGTTAGTCGCCTGCTTACCTGTTTTGTCTTCCCCAGGAGCTGCCGGCAGTGCATGTACGTGTAGAAGGCTGTCAGGGTGTGTACCTGGGTGTAGAAGGCTGCCAGAGGGTGTGCCTGGGTGTAGGAGGCTGTCAGGGTGTGTACCTGGGTGTAGAAGGCTGCCAGAGGGTGTGCCTGGGTGTAGGAGGCTGTCAGGGTGTGTCCCTGGGTGTAGGAGGCTGCCAGAGGGTGTGCCTGGGTGTAGGAGGCTGCCAGGGACGGTGTACCACCAGGTGTCCCTGGGTGGGCTGCCAGGAAGTGTCCCTGGGTGTGGGAGGCTGCCAGGGTGTGTCCCTGGGTGTAGAAGGCTGCCAGAGGGTGTGCCTGGGTGTAGGAGGCTGCCAGGAAGTGTCCTGGGTGTAGGAAGCTGCCAGGAAGTGTCCCTGGGTGTAGGAGGCTGCCAGGGTGTGTCCTGGGTAGCCAGGAGTGTCCTGGTGTAGAGGCTGCCAGGGTGTGTCCCTGGTGTAGGAGGCTGCAGGTGTACCTGGTGAGGCTGTCACAAGGGTGTAGAGGCTGCGGTGTCCCTGGGTGTAGGAAGCTGCCAAAAGTGTCCCTGGGTGTAGGAGGCCAGGGTGTGTCCTGGGTGTGAGGCTGCCAGAGGGTGTACCTGGGTGTAGAGGTGTCAGGGTGAGGGTGCCAGAGGGTGTGCCTGGGTAGGAGGTCTAGAGGTACAAGGGTGTAAGACGCAGCAGAGGGTGTAGCTGGGTAGGGAGGCTGCCAGAGGGTGTACCTGGGTGTAGGAGGCTGCTAGAGGGTGTCAGGGGTGTAAGACGCAGCCAGAGGGTGTAGCTGGGTGTAGGAGGCTGCCAGAGGGTGTACCTGGGTGTAGGAGGCTGTTAGGGTGTGTGCCTGGGTGAGGGAGGCTGCCAGGTGTATACCTGGGTGTGGGAGGCTGCCAGAGGGTGTACCTGGGTGTAGGAGGCTGCCAGAGGGTGTCCTGGGTAGGAGGCTGCTAGAGGGTGTGGGGTAAGACGCAGCCAGAGGGTGTAGCTGGGTGTAGGAGCTGCCAGAGGGTGCCTGGGTGAGAGCTGTTAGGGGTGTGTACCTGGTATACCTGGTGTGGGAGGCTGCCAGAGGGGTGTACCTGGGTGTAGGAGGCCAGAGGGTGTACCTGGGTGTGGAGGCTGAGAGGGTGGCCCTGGGTGTAGGGAGGCTGCCAGGGTGTGTACCAGGGTAGGAGGCTGCCAGTGTGCACCTGGGTGTAGGAGGCTGCCAGGGGTGGGTGTAGGAGGGCAAAGTGCACCTGGGTGGGGAGGCTGCCAGGGTGTGTACCTGGGTGTAGGATTCTGCCAGTGTGTACCTGGGTGTAGGAGGCTGCTGTGTCCCTGCATAGGAGGCTGGGTGTGTACCTGTATAGGAGCTGCCAGAGGGTGTACCTGGGTGTAGGAGGCTGCCAAAGGGTGTGCCTGTGTATAGGGGCTGCCAGGTGTGCACCTGGGTGTAGGAGGCTGCCAGAGGGTGTGTCCCGGGTGTGAGGCTGCTAGGGTGTGTACCTGGGTGTGAGGCTGCCAGTGTGTGTACCTTTGAATAGGAGGCTGCCAGGGTGTGTACCTGGGTGGAGGCTGCCAGGGTGTGTACCTGGGTATAGAGGCTGCCATGGTGTGTACCTGGGTGAGGAGGCTGCCAGGGTGTACTGGGTGTTTGAGGCCCGAGAGGGTGTATTCTGGGGTGTGGAGGCTGCCTGTATTCACCCTCTAATTCCTTTTCTCCCTATATTTGTTATCTCCTTTATTCACCTTTCCCATATCACCTCCCTCCCTTTTCACCTAACCCCACTTCTCTCCTATATTCACCCTTCTCTCCTATTCACCCACCTTCTCTCCCTATTCACAATTCACCTTCTCTCCCTATATTCACCCTTCTCTCCTATAGTCACCCTTCTCTCCTATATTCACCCTTCTCTCCTATATTCACCCTTCTCTCCTATAGTCACCCTTCTCTCCCTATATTCACCCTTCTCTCCTATATTCCTCTTCTCCTATATTCACCCTTCTCCTATATTCACCCTCCCCTATAACCCCCTATATTTCCCTTCTCCCCTATATTTACTCTTCTCTTCCTATATTCACCCTTCTCTCCAATTCACCCTCTCCCATAATTCTCCCTATATTCACCCCTTCTCTCCCTATATTCACCCTTCTCTCCTATATTCACTCTTCTCTTCCCTATATTCACCCTTCTCTCCCTATATTCCTCTTCTCTCCCTTAGTTATATTCTCTCCCTATATTCACCCCTTCTCTCCTATATTCACCCTTCTCTCCCTATATTCACCTTCCCCTCAATTCTCTCCCTATATTCACCTTCTCTCCCTATATTCACCTTCTCTCCTATATTCACTCTTCTCTTCCCTATATTCACCCTTCTCTCCCTATATTCACTCTTCTCTCTCCCTCTATTATTATTCTCTCCCTATATTCACCCTTCTCTCCTATATTCACCCTTCTCTCCTATATTCACTCTTCTCTTCCTATATTCACCCTTCTCTCCCTATATTCACTCTTCTCTCCCTATAGTTATTATTCTCTCCCTATATTCACCCTTCTCTCCCTATATTCACCCTTCTCTCCTATATTCACCCTTCTCTCCCTATATTCACTCTTCTCTTCCTATATTCACCCTTCTCTCCCTATATTCACCCTTCTCTCCCTATATTCCTCTTTCTTCCTATATTCACCTTCTCTCTCCCTATATTCCCTTCTCTCCTCTAGTTATTTTCTCTCCTATATTCACCCTTCTCTCCCTATATTCACCCTTCTCTCCCTATATTCCTCTTCTCTTCCTATATTCACCCCTTCTCTCCCTATATTCCTCTTCTCTCCCTCTATATTATTCTCTCCCTATATTCACCCTTCTCTCCCTATATTCACCCTTCTCTCCCTATATTCACCCTTTCTCCTCTTTCTCTCCCTATATTCACCCTTCTCTCCTATATTCACCCTTCTCTCCCTATATTCACTCTTCTCTTCCTATATTCACCCTTCTCTCCTATATTCACCCTCTCTCCCTCTATTATTATTCTCTCCTATATTCACCCTTCTCTCCCTATATTCACCCTCCTCTCCCTATATTCTCTTCTCTCCCTATATTCACCCTTCTCCTTATATTCACCCTTCTCTCCCTATAGTTATTCTTCTCTCCTATATTCACCCTTTCCCTATATTCATCTTCTCTCCCTATATTCACCCTTCTCCCTATATTCACTCTTCTCTCCCTATAGTTATTCTTCTCTCCTATATTCACCTTCTCTCCCTATATTCACCCTTCTCTCCCTATATTCACCCTCCTCTCCCTATATTCACTCTTCTCTTCCCTATATTCACCCTTCTCTCCCTATATTCACCCTTCTCTCCCTATAGTTATTCTTTCCCTATATTCACCCTTCTCTCCCTATATTCACCCTTCTCTCCTTTATTCACTCTTCTCTCCCTATATTCACCCTTCTCCCTATATTCACCCTTCTCTCCCTATAGTCACCCTTCTCCCTTATTCCTCTTCTCTCCCTATATTCACCCTTCTCTCCCTTTATTCACCCTTCTCTCCCTTTATTCACCCTTCTCCCTCCTCACTGCTTCAATAGACCTTCACTTCGGTTTCATTCCTCTATATACAATTTTGTTTTCTCTTGTTTCCCTTTTATTTCCGTTTAGTTTTCCCTGTGTCTTATTGTCTTATTCTTTACTTCTTTATTCTTCTTCTTCTTCTTCTTCTTCTTCTTCTTCTTCTTCTTCTTTTGTTTTTCGTCTTTTAATCATTAATTTTTAGTATTCTTTTTGTTTATTTTTCCTTTGTTGTTGTTATCTGTAGTTTTCTTTATTCGTTCTGATTTTCATTATTATTGTCTATATCAACTTTTTAATTGTTTTTTATTTAATTTGTTTTGATTTTTGTCTTGGTTTAACTTGTATGTTTTATTTTGTTTTATTTTCTTGTTTCGTAGTTTTGTGTTTTAGAATATTATAATTTTTTCATATTTTCTTTTTCCTTTTGTTATTTTTTTGTATTTTTATTCATTTCTTTCATTATTGTTTTTCTCTTTTTATTCGTATTATTCATTTATTTCGTTAGTTAACTTTTTATTATTAATTTTCTTTCATTATTTAATTTTCATTTATTCTTATTCATTTTCTTTCATTATTGTTTGATTTCTTATTCATTTCCATTTCATTCCATTGTTTTATTTCTCACTAATTCATTTTCTTTTATTATTATTTAATTTCATTTAATTTCCTTTTCACTTAATTTCTTATTCATTTCCTTTTTACTTCATTTTTATTCATTTCTCTTTCACTTTATTGTTAATTTTATGTGTACCTCATTTCTCATTCATTTCCCTTTCACTTCATTTCTCATTCATTTCTCTTTTCCTTTTCTGCTCTTCCTCGCCTCCTAAAGAGCTGAGTAACTGACCCTCATTCCAAGTATTGTAATAATTTAAGAACTCATTTGTTGGAGGTATTTCTTACGCCTCCTAAGATTTCTCAAACTACCTTACGTTAAGTATTTTCCCGTAAGTGAAGATTTGGCTTTCAACTACGACAAATATAGATGATAGTCAAGATGGCGTCAAAAATATGCTGTGACTGTATTGTAATTGGATATATTTTCAAGGGTATGTGAGTTATATATATTGCTTAAATTCCCTTAAAAAACGAGAAAAAAAAGTTTGATTTGTATTTTTAATTGAGAATTTTGCAGTGTGTGTGTGTGTGTGTGTGTGTGTGTGTGTGTGTGTGTGTGTGTGTGTGTGTGTTTAGTTTGATCAATGATAGGAAAATGGTTGTCAATACAGTGTGTAATTTACCCTGAAAATTTTACCGCCTGACTTTACTTTTCACGGCATCTGTATGTATGAGAACGGTAATGGGTCGCCGCGCTGTGACTTACCTCAAATTCGTAAAAAAAAAAAGAATAAAAAAGATTCCAAGATTCGTACAATGAATATTTCTGATAACTTATGATATAAAACTGGATTAACTTGTTTATTTTGAGTTAAAACACAGAATGAACACGTAAAAATGACATCAATATTAAGCTGAGACTCTACCGATGTTAAGATACGAATTAGAGTTTTTATTTTATTTTTTTAAGATTTTATGCTTTTTTTTCTTGATATTACGTGAATGTATCATGTTAATGCTATTGAAGACCGGTATTTCTAATCCCATTTATTTGGCTCTCTCGTATCTCTGTCTCGTATTTCTGTCTCTAATCTCGTCCTCTCTTAGTCTATCTCGGCCCCCCTCCCTCTTTTCTCGCTTCATTCTCTCTCTCTCTCTCTCTGTCTTTATGAAACGTCCAAGGGTGAAATATGTATATAAATTCTTCCGGGTCAGCATAATACATCTCATATAGCCATAATTTATATCTGTATGTCAAAGCTTTTATATATAATCTACCTTTCCATATAAAACATTTAACCAATATAACTTGAGGAGAAATATATAGGTGTAGATAATTTAACATCGCGAAATATTAACCAATTTTTGTCTCTTGATGTTAAGTTGGTATATTGAATGTTATTGACGTAAGGATATTAACAATGGTTGATAAATAATTAAAGGTGGTTAACTCAGTATATTATTCTGACGTTGTTGATAATATGTTTTAAATAGCGATGCAGTTAATGTTTGGTATTTTGTATCTGTCTGTCTGTCTGTCTGTCTCTGTCTGTCTGTCTGTCTGTCTGTCTGTCTGTCTGTAAATTGCGCGTGTTTCGATTTGAATTTCTCTCAGTCTTGTCTGTCTGTTTTACTGTCTGTCTGTCTCATTCTGTTTCACTCTCTGCTTCAACATCTATGTCTATCTAGCTTTCCATCTCTCTATCTATTTATCTATCATCACCATTCTCTCTCTCTCTCCCTAACTCAATTGTTACCTCTCCACCTCTCCTATTTCCATTTTTACTCTCTCCTATTTTTCTGGACCCGTTTTTTCTCACCATTTTTCTTGTTTCCCAATTTTTCTCCGGTTCATTTTAATTTTCTTTTTGTTTAGTTTTGTTTATTTTTTGTTGTTTATTATCGTATTTATTGTTTTTTGTCTCTATTTTATTTCTGTTTTGTTTTTATCTGATTTGATTTTTTGGGTATTATTTATTTGAGTCGTTTTTTCCATATATGATTTTTTTTATTATTATTTTGTACTGATTATTTATTATATATATGGGTAATATATATACTGTAACCTAACCTAACCTAACCTAACTTAGCCTAACCTAACCTAACCTAACCTAACCTAACCTAACCTAAATTAGCCTAACCTAACGCTAACAACCTAATATAACCTAAAGCTAACCAAATCTAACCTAACCTAACGTATTCTACCGTAACGTATCCTAAACATTAACTACACTAACCTAACACTATTTGGGAAGATGAGGTTAGGTTAGGTTAAGCTGTGTTAAGTTAGGTTAGGTTAGGTTAAGTTATGTTGGTTAATCTTTTAGTAAAATCAACTGAGGTGGGGAAGTCTTCAGGTGATCCATCTTCTCTTTTTTATCAACATATTTCTCTTTTATTCTATTTACACTTATTACCACATTTATCATTTATTTATTTATGCCTTCTCCTTTATCTGATATTGTTATTATCTTTTCGACTTTTACCACATTTATCACTTATCCTTATTCAAGTTTATCCCATTTTCTTTTTCTCTTTATGTGCTGTTTATTATCCTCATTATTGTCTCTTTTCTTTCATTTTTCTAATTCTTGTCTTTATTATTATGTTCCCTCAAATTATCTGTTAAATTTATTTTTTTCTTCGTTTTTTTACTTTTTTATTCATTAACTCAATAATGTAAGAGTTGAGAGGCTTATTACCTGATATATATTGTTGTTGTTTTAATAGGTTGTATTTCATCTCCATTATTGGTAACGTTTTCCACCACCCTGTAGATGTGTTGGTAGTAATGTTTTCCACCTGCACCCTGTACTCGTATGTCAAGTCGTAATTTGTTTTCCCTCACCCTGTACTATAGGTCGTAATTTTTCTCCCACCCTGTACAGCAGTTGTAAATTTAGCTGTAACTTGGTCGTCTTTTCCCGCCAAAATTCCTCAACATTACAGCAGTGAAATTGAGAATGGAGCATTTTGTTGTGTCTTTATTTTTGTAGTTAAACTTCACAAGTTTATGTGATGAGATTTTGTATTTTTATTGGCCGCCGCTGCGAGGCTGAAATTGCTTCTGCAATAAAACTAATTGTAAAGGAAATGGAAAACAGTTCCTTTGGTAAAGATATTGATGAGCGCCAGAGAAAAACATTATTTTTATCACCAAGAATTATTGCCTTCCATGGAGGCAATTTATAGCGGGTTTTACTGACACACATTAATATATATATATATATATATATATATATATATATATATATATATATATATATATATATATATATATATATATATATATTGTTATGCCATGTATTGCAATGTTGCACAGGGGGCCAAATGGCACACAGAGCTACTAAAATACTTATGGGTTCAGGTGAAATTCGATAAGGCCGTCATTAATTTAGTGCAGCCTTTGGTTTAAGGTCTTGTGATATCATATAACATGTTAATGGCTTAAAGGTCTATTACAATAGGGACATGGGATTGGTTAACTTAATATAAGAGTATTTTTAAGTTTCTGGGAGTAGAGGAACAACAACAAATGGAGCAGGTTCGGTGACTGCTTCAGGAGGTTCAGGGTTGACAGTTCAAGATGTTACATTACACATAATGAATTAAGGTAATTTACTGTGAATACTAATGTCAGTGTGGCACTTTGCATGACAAATGATCATTTAATATAAACTAAACTCGTGTACAGTTCAGTACATCATAATCTGGACATAGAACATTCAAAGATCCTGGATCATCTCTTCAAACAAACTACAGCCACCACGCTCTAACCTTAACACACATATATAGCACAATTACACAACCAATGGTCACCTAATGTAATCACTAGAGCAGCACTGATATCCAAAACCTGAGTAAGTGGTCCCCAAGTTCAACAAATGTATGTCTGCCTTCCTGGAAGACCCGGCCCTGCCTGTCACCCACCGGCAGCCCGATTGAGGGTCCTAAACCTACCACTATTTAGCGTGGAACTTAATTTGGCTCGTCATCTACACAAGTCTCAACTATTTTTAACATATTAGTCTTAATACATCACATGACATAGAGCATCATATAACAACAATAACAACACCAGATACAATACCATCTTATATCAGTACACTTTACTACATTAAAAAAACATTTACAAATGCTAACATTAAACCCAACCACCAACTCGAGTACGGATACCCAAGTGAAGGACAACGATAGCTATTGATAACTGGCTTACAAAATGGCTGACGAATACACGTAATCGATAAAATACTTCCAAGAGAAATATAAAATGAATGGTGGTAACAATAATTAACTCAAAGTAAGGAACAGAACCCCAAACCCGACGAGAACCAAAAAACTGAAGAACACCTAAACTAAACACCTTGAGGAGGACGTGTGAAAAATCCCCTAACGCACTGGGCTCCAGAGTGTTACATAATGTGAGTGATGTATGGAGCATTAGTCCCCTGATTGAACTCTGATTCATTTAGGGTGTATGGCCGCTACCCTATACTGAGGATCATTAATTCTCATTACGCCAGATGTGGGAGTTGTTAAGTGTGGGCAGGGAGGAGGAGGAGGAGGGTGATCAGGTGATGGAAGAAGATGGGGATGAGGGGGAAGAGGAAGATGATGAGGAGGAGGGGAAGAGGAAGTTGATGAGCAGGTGATGGGAAGAGGAAGAGTAGATGATGAATGGTGAGAAGATGAGGAAGAAGAAGACAACAGTTATGAGAATGTGTGGGAGAAGAAAATTTAAGAATTACAAGAAGAGGAATAGAAGGAGAGATATGAGAATAACTAAGAACAAAGGAAAGAACGAGAGAACTAAGAATAGAAGATATAAAAGAACTAGGAGTAAGAGGAAGAATCAAACTAGAAATAATAGGAAGAGGAGGAGAAAGAGGAAGAAAGGGGAGAAGGGAAGAGAATATTGAAAACCCCACAAACAAAAATAGATATTTCAAAGGGGGAAGAATTAAGAGGTAAGGGTAGAGTGAAGGAAGAGAGAGAAGAAAATTGGAATTAGAGAGAGAGAGAGAACGGAAAACAGGAGGATAAAAGAACCAAATTAAAAAAAATAAGTTAAAAAGTAAAGAAAAATAATAATATGAACCAAAAAAGATAAAATAGGAATGAGAGAAATGAGGAGAAAATGGAAGAGGAGAAGCAATAAGAGAAATATGAACGTTCCATGGACACAAAAAATAAATTAATGTGTTTTGAGGGGTAGCAGTGAGAGGTAAGGGTGGAGAGGGAGAGAGGGAGGACCAGGTGGGTTATAACCGTTCTGAAATGTTTATATCCACCAGGGAGCAATAAGGGGGGAGAGGGAGGAAGGGGGTGGAAGGGAGAGGTGTTGAAAGGGAGTTGAGAATGGGAGTCGTTATCAAGTGATGGCGGTGTTTTTCCGGCTTTTTGCTGTATTGAATCTGACGTGAGCTGCTTTTACTCTCTGCTGCAATGACTGTTAGAGGAGAAGTAAGAGAGGAGAGGGGTCGAGGACAAGCTGACGGGAACATTGTCGTCGTCACCATTGGAGAGGAGGAGGTGTAGGTGTAGGGGGTGTGTGTGTGTGTGTCGGCCACCCTCGTTTGCATGGGAATGTATATACCATAATGGGAATCGAGAAACGATACTTTCTAGAAATGGGGAGAGAAAAAACAAAACATGAAAGTGTGAACGTGAATTGAACCCAGTAACTCAGGATAAAAAGAAGGAAGGAAGGAAGTAGGGAGAGATCTTGTGAATTTATTGTACTTCTGTGTTTGAGAACCTATACTCACCGTCGCTGGTCACTCTGCCTACAACAACAACAAAAATATAGAGGACATTTGAAAGGTAAACGCTGATGGTGTTTATATGAATCAAATTCTTTGGTGACCTTATTACAAAAGGTCACAGGTCAACACTTTGTTACTATGACATAGTTGAGTAAGTGATAGTTGGAGGGTGATGACCGTAGACAGATCCTAGGGTGTACAGTGGGATACAGTCGAGCCGAGTGGCATTTATCTGAGACGGACCAAAACAGGAAGAAATTATTCATAAGGCTCATTAACATAGAGAGATATGGTAATGACCTCAGAAAGTACCTTTACGATTTTGTGTTCGACAATGACACAAAAGATGAAGGATTTTGACCATAAAGATACTGTTTGGAACAAGTACACATTAAGGTGGTGCACATGTGACTGTGTTAGTATTTATGTACACAGTAAAGTGATAGCTGTAGGCTAAATGGCTCCTAGTCCTAAGAGGTTCAAACATAACCTGAACCTAACTATTAAGATTGGATCCCATTGAGGTCCATCAGGGTCTGGGACTCATTAAAACGGAGACCCATAAAGACTGGGAACTCACTTGACTCAGCAAACATTTATTGGGTCAGGTCTTAATTTTTTATATGCAGTAATCTACACCTACCGCATATATTGATAAAATAAAAGCAGAAAAATATGGGAATGTGTGTAAAAAAAATCATAAAGTTTTTCGAAATGCTTATCGTGTTTTGTCATTTAAAAGTTCGGAATCCTCAAGTACAATATTCCAAATTTTATGAAATTAATCAAGTAGAAATGTAGTAACAAGCCACAATAGTTACAAGAGATGTATCAAAATGACGAAACTTATTATTGTTAAGGGGTTGAATCTGTTGGGATATATTTACTGAATTTGTTCAATGGTGAATTAGTAAAACGGAAGTACTAACGTGAACTAGATGGCATTAGGTTATATTATCCTAATGTTTACAGTAAATTTGCATATTTTTACACTACTGTATGTTTAACGAACACACATACTGTTTACTGCCCTTGATATTGCTCCATCTTTAAAGGCAGCAGGAGGGTCGAGGTCTGTGTACCGCCCCAGAGAGTCATAGTTATTTGTTGAAGTACTTATTACTTTTACACTTAAGTACCCTACCACTTAAACCAATTACATCTAAGACAAGACAAACATGCACTTATTTCTAGTGTTGAGCTTCAATATAAAGTGATTTCTCTCGTAAGCTTGAGTGAGTGTGAAAAGGAAACGGTGGAGGAACCAGGCGTTTACCCTGTGGTATAGTGGTGTCTGCCTCCCTTGTGTTATTGTAGCTCTGATGATAACTGTATGACTTTTGGGGTCTGTTATCTCTTCTGGGGTCTGTTATTTCTCTTGGGGCCTGTTATCTCTCGTGAGGTATGTTATCTCTCAGGGTCTTAACTCCTTTGTGGTCGGTTATCTCTTGGGGTTTGTTATCTTTTTTAGGGTTTGCTATCTTTTGGGGTTTGTTTTATATCTTGGGGTCTGTTATCCTTTTTGGGGTCGTATCTCTTTTTGGGTCTGTTATCTCTCTTTTTGGGTCTGTTATCTCTCTTTTTGGGTCTGTTATCTCTTATTGTTATTATATCTTAAACTTGGAATCAGGAGTGAAGTGTTAGCACAGGGACAAGCAAAGTTCACACTGATTATAAAGTTAAGATGTTGATACCGTGACGAGGAGGGAGAGTTAATGTTAAGTAGAAATATAAGTTATTTGAAGATAAGACAATTTAGTGATTAAGTGTTATCAAAGGTTATTATTAACTTGGTGTTCTTATGTATAAAATGTGTTATTATATATATTTAGGTGTTATTATATACATGTAGGTGTTATTATATATATGCAGGTGTTATATACAACTAGGTGTTATTAAAATATAGAACCAGCAGTTTAATACATATATAGGCAGGTGTTAGGGAGTGTGTGGTGTACTAACCCGCTGTTGTGTTTGACAGAGACGGTGCCGGTGTTGCTGCTGGTAGGCGGGGTAGTGGCCCTTGTCGTGGTCGCTGTGGTCGTCGCATCCCTCATCCTCTGTAATAAACGACACTCTACCATCAAAGGTGAGTGAGTGAGTGTGTGTGTGTGTGTGTGTAGTTTTGAGTGTGTGTGAGAATGTGAGTGTGTGTGAGAGAGTGAAGGAGAGAAGTGTGTGTGCGTGTGTGTGTGTTAATGAGATGATTTTAATTTTACAAAAAGTATTATTATTTCTTATATGTATTACCATTCAGATAAATTATATATTTTATTACTGAATTGTCACTACTAAGCAGACGAAACCTAACCTAACCTAACCTAACCTAACTTAACCTAACCTAACCTAACCTAACCTAATCTAATCTAATGTAACTCAATCTAACCAAAACTACCCAATTCAACATCAAATGAGTTAACTTTGGATAAAATGGTTGTTACTATATTAAGTTCACGTAAGTTGCTTCACTTATTAAATTAAAAAAACTATTAAAAGCAATTATTATTTGGCTAATGGTGATTTTAGTAACTATATTTATTTTTTATTTTTTTGAATAATAAAGATTTTAAAACTTTCATTTGTATTGTAAAATTACTAATTTGTCTCACATTAACTGGATCATAAAACTAACCAAAGTTTTTCTAATTTGGATAATGAATAATAACTTTATCTTCATTAGTTATTAAAACTTTCTCTACATACTTTAATGTAATTATAAATAAAATTCTCCACGCCGATTGAAAAAAATATATATATTCGAAGCAAGAGCAACTAATGGGACGTCACTAAGAATATTTTATTTACCCAACGCCAGACGATTTTTTATTCATCTGAGAGGCGACCCATACACAAGGGGTTAAGGCGAGACATTGTATTTTCCCAGGGTGACTGTGGTATTTTCTTTCGGTTTTGGATGAAGAAACTCCTAAAAGCTACTAAGATATAGGAAACGCTGGTATATATTGCAAGCCAAACACAAGGTACAGTACACCTCTAGGCCCTCACCACAGAGCGTCACAATACATGATGGTTCGGTAGACGTACAGACAAGGACAGGTTTTCCACGAACAGATGTGCAAAGTTGTTTATTTTTCTCACTTACCAAACTAAACCTACCTCTCCCACCTACCTCTCTCCCCTCCCACCTACCTCTCTCCCCTCCCACCTACCTCTCTCCCCTCCCACCTACCTCTCTCTCCCCTCCCACCTACCTCTCTCCCCTCCCCCTACCTACCTCTCTCCCTCCCACCTACCTCTCCCACCTACCTCTCTCCCCTCCCACCTACCTCTCTCCCCTCCCACCTACCTCTCTCCCCTCCCACCTACCTCTCTCCCCTCCCACCTATCCCACCTTAACCTAACCTAACCAAAACTCAACATGGAGGCAGCGTGGCCGTCACTGCACTCGACAGCCTTCACTTCCCCAACTGTAATGTTAGGTACCCATTCACAGCCGAGTGAACTAGGGGTGCTCTGGGATCGAAGTAAAGACCTTTAGGACAGGAGGCGAGAGTTGTATCCATTCGGCTACACCAATCAACCAAACCAGAGCAGACCTCATCTAACTTAACCTTACTTAACCTAAAACAGACCTCACCACGAAACCTATCCTATCCAAACTTAACCAAACATTACCTAACCTAACAATGTAAACCTAACGAAAATAAAAAACAGACCTACTGTAACTTAACCAAACATAAACTAACCAAACCTAACCTAAATAAAAAACAGACCTACTGTAACTTAACCAAACCTAACCTAACCTAAACTAACCTAATCTAACCAAACCTAACCTAAATCAGATCAAACCTAACCTACCCTACCCAAATCTAACCTAACATAACGGTAGGAATAGTTGACGAGAGGTGGGGTGTGGGTACAGGTCAGAGGCAACATGTGACTGGTGCTGCAGTTTTGTGTCAAGGATGTAGCGGTGAGGGCGACAGTAACGAGCCTTTAAATATGTCTCTTTCTAACACACACCTGAGGGACTGTTACCCACCCCTGGTTTATGTGGGAGAGAGAGGAGTGGAGAGAGGTGGGTGGGAAGAGAGAGGGAAGGTGGTAGGGAGAGGAGCGAGATGAAGGGAGGGAAGATGGGAGGAGGAGAAGGGGGGGATTATAAGAAAGGGTGAGAAGATGGTGGGGTGAGACTGGTGAAAGGGAGGGGGAGGAAGACGAGAGGGAGGGCAGAGGGAGAGAAAGGCATTGGGGAGAATAATAAGGGAATGATAGTGGTAAATGGTGATGAGACAGAAGTGACGGTCAGGAGGTAGTGAGTAAATTCCTACAGAATTGTCCCGTTAACAGTGGTCTTCAAGGGACAGTAAGGTGATGTTATAACGTATTAGTTAACAGACTTCGCCAGGGTGGAGGGACGGGGAAAATAGTGCACGACCATCTCCTTAGGTAGGCGTCTCGCACCACCCTACCACATATGCATATAAGGAACACACACACACACACACACACACACACACACACACACACACACACAGATTAATAATAATGATGTATAAACAATCTCTTCACGGGTTGAGATAGCAGCAACAGCAACAACAGCTTCCTCGCCATTACTGTTCTGAGTCATTAGTTGTTAATCAATGTTCCTAAAAATTTCGTTTCGTCTCGTCAAGTAGTGCTGGGAAAAAGAACGCCACACACCTACTCAGCGGAACGATACACCACGACACAGCTTTCAGGGCTAGTACGTTCCAAATGGCTGAAACATCGGGGTTGAAATTGAAAGGGAAATTGAAATCGTACAGATAACAGCGGCCGAGGGTTGCCCAAATAAAACTAACACTCGGTTCTGAAAATAACTGGAAAAAAAATCTGAAAGTATGTGGAAATATTGGAGGGCCTCTGAGGACAGACATTCGTACACACTTAACACAACATTGCGTAGGTGTGTTGGAGGGGTGCGGGGCGTGTGTAGGTGTGTTGGAGGGGTGCGGGGCGTGTGTAGGTGTGTTGGAGGGGTGCGGGGCGTGTGTAGGTGTGTTGGAGGGGTGCGGGGCGTGTGTAGGTGTGTTGGAGGGGTGCGGGGCGTGTGTAGAGGGTGCAGGGGCGTGTGTGCCAGGTGTGTTGGAGGGGTGCAGGGGCGTGTGTGGGTGTGTTGGAGGTGCAGGAGCGTGTGTGGGGTGTGTTGTTGGAGGGTGCGGGCGTGTGTGGGTGTGTTTAGGTGGTGCGGGGCGTGTGTGGGTGTGTTGGAGGGGTGCAGGGCGTGTGGGTGTGTTGGAGGGTGCAGGGCGTGTGTGGGTGTGTTGGAGGGTGCGGGGCGTGTGTGGGTGTGTTGGAGGGGTGCAGGGGCCGTGTGTGGGTGTGTTGGAGGGGTGCAGGGCGTGTGTATGTGTGTTGGAGGGTGCAGGGGCGTGTGTAGGTGTGTTGGAGGGTGCAGGGGCGTGTGTAGGTGTGTTGGAGGGGTGCAGGGGCGTGTGCTTGGGTGTGTTGGAGGAGTGCAGGGCGTGTGTGGGTGTGTTGGAGAATTGCAGGGCGTGTGTAGGTGTGTTGGAGGGGTGCAGGGCGTGTGTAGGTGTGTTGGAGGGTGCAGGGCGTGTGTGTAGGTGTGTTGGAGGAGTGCAGGGGCGTGTGTAGGTGTGTTGGAGGTGCAGGGCGTGTGTGGGTGTGTTGGAGGGGTGCAGGGCAGTGTGGGGTGTGTTGGAGGGGGTGCAGAGGCGTGTGTGGGTGTGTTGGAGGTGCAGGGCGTGTGTAGGTGTGTTGGAGGAGGTGCAGGGGCGTGTGTAGAGTGTGTTGGGAGGGTGCAGGGCGTGTGTAGGTGTGTTGGGAGGGTGCAGGGGCGTGTGTGGGTGTGTTGGAGGGTGCAGGGGCGTGTGTAGGTGTGTTGGAGGGTGCAGGGCGTGTGTAGGTGTGTGTTGGAGGGTGCAGGGCGTGTGTAGGTGTGTTGGAGGGGGTGCAGGGCGTGTGTGGGTGTGGAGGGTGCGGGGCGTGTGTAGGTGTGTTGGAGGGGTGCAGGGGCGGTGTGGGTGTGTTGGAGGGTGCAGGGGCGTGTGGGGTGTGTTGGAGGGGTGCAGGGCGTGTGTAGGTGTGTGTTGGAGGTGCAGGGGCGTGTGTAGGTGTGTTGGAGGGTGCGGGGCGTGTGGAGGTGTGTTGGAGGGGTGCAGGGGCGTGTGTAGGTGTGTTGGAGGGTGCAGGGGCGTGTGTAGTTATTGAGACATTTAAATTAAAAACACGCTTGTTGAAGGTGACTTAAGCCTGAAGAAAAAATACTAATAAAAATACTGATAAAATCCTTTTGTTGTAGTATTTTTATATAACTTCCTCTTGTAGGTATTATAAACTTTTCCTACTTTGATGATTAAAAATAATTAATACAAGAGAGAAATTGGTCAACATTTTATTTATATTTTTTGATCTTTATAAATTAAAAAAATGGGGTGATACGGATTTATGTCTGTCTGTCTGTCTGTGCGTCTGTTTGTCTGTCTAACACAATATTAATGTCCCCTTTATAACATCTGTTTATATTAGTTACTAGGGGATCGCACTCTTTCGCTAGGCCACGGTAGGACGCCACCCTCCGGGAGGCTCCACATTGTCTCACTGTAGTGCATTAGGTAGACCATTTTTGGTTTTGCCATTAGCAGCAAGTATGTACAGATTTTGCCAGTTCCACTTTGGAGCATCAACATAGAACTGTCCATGAGAGAAGCAAGGAAACACCAGGTTTAGGCCAACCATCTTTGGGACTGTCCTGGCTTTTTGTAGATGGTCATGGCAAGCTCACTTTAACCGGGAACTGAAGTCGCTTGAACTCAAATGGCAGGTCAGTGGTGATGAGAGGTATCCTTGGTATAAAAACGTCCTCTCCTTTAGCTTTTCCTGTGTATTGTAGCTTCAGTACATGTGGCATCATGTTCTTCACCACCAGTCTTGTGCCATTGCAGAGGATTGGTGGTTCAAGATTCTTAAGAGCATTATAGGAGTTGCAATCTTGAGAGTGAGGTGGAAGGAGGCATTCCAGCGGGCTCCAAAGAATTAAGGAATTCTGTAGGGTACTGGACTGCTTGGTCCTGGTCGATTACTGTATCAACAGATTTGAATGAGTCTCACTGCCTGGAAGCTGTCTGAGTAGAATCACGTTGATTTCAGCCACTGTTTCATTCTTTGGTGCCAGAATTGCGCGTTCACGGAGCCACTTGTGATCCTTGTAGTGGTGGATAATGTTTGGGTAGACCATGTTAGTGAGCTCAGTTGAGGACTTTACAACATACATCCTTGAGAATGATTATTTGTCCTTCTGAATCAACAGGAAAAGTTCTTCCCAATCTGTAGTGAAGGTTTGCAAACCGTCCAGCATCTGATCTCCTTGTAGATGTACTCTCATGTTTGTGGATAGGGTGAGTGTCTGAACACTTCTCCAAAGGAATGATGCCTTGAGGCATTTATCCCAGACTATGAGGCTGCATTTTCTAAGAGTTTTGCCGATCCTTTTTGATGTTGCACACTGGATTCTCATTGTGAGCTAGGTTGAGAGGCGACCTGGGGTCAATGGTGTTGTAATTAACGTGTAGTATGGGTGTTGTAGTGACCGTGTAGTACTGGTGTTGTAATGAACGTATAGTACGGGTGTTGTAGTGAACGTGTAGTACGGGTGTTGTAGTGAACGTGTAGTAGTATATATAAGGATAAAATTATCTATAATACGTGGGATGTGATACGACTTTTCAACCTCTGTGTATTGCAACGGGTCGGGTCGGGTTGGGTGTGTCGGATCGGGTTGGTTGGAGTTTTTGAGATCTCCACATGACCACTTTAGCCATGCCAAGTTTGGTCGGCGGCTCATTCGCTAGGCCACGGTAGGACGCCACCCTCCGGGAGCTCCACATTGTCTCACTGTTCAGTCCCCAAACTTCTTCCATCAATAGTTCATTAACGGTGTATGTAAGTTCCACTACAACGGTACAGCAAAGTATATTTTTAGCATTAAACTGTTATTATTTTTTGTCTAATCATCACTACATATAACACCATCCATCATCACTACATATAACATCCATCATCACTATATATAATATCATCCATCATCACTACATATAACACCATCCATCATCACTACATATAACACCATCCATCATCACTACATATAACACCATCCATCATCACTACATATAACACCATCCATCATCACTACAGATGGGTAAGTAGTTCCGAGATTCTCCTGCGGACACACACACAAACACACACAGACATATTCTTCTTTGTTTTATATATATAGATTAGTCTTTAGCACTTTGTAAAATACTGACTCCTAATACTAGAAGTTGGCCATCAACTCACACCCCCACCATCAACTCTCACACCCCCACCATCAACTCTCACCCCCACCATCAACTCTCACACCCCCACCACCAACTCACACCCCACCATCAACTCTCACCCCATCAACTCTCACACCACCACCATCAACTCTCACACCCATCAACTCTCACACCCCCACCATCAACTCTCACACCCCCACCATCAATACACACCCCCACAACTCTCACCCCACCATCAACTCTCACACCCCCACCATCACTCACACCCCCCACCATCAACTCTCACCCCCACCATCAACTCTCACCCCCACCATCAACTCTCACCCCCCACCATCACTCTCATCCACCACCATCAATCACACACCCCCCACCATCAACTCACACACCCCCACCATCAACTCCACACACCCCCGACCATCATCACCCCCCACCATCAACTCTCACACCCCCACCATCAACTCTCACACCCCCACCATCAACTCACACACCCCACCATCAACTCACACCCCCACCATCAACTCACACACACCCCCACCATCAACTCACACACCCCGACCATCAACTCACACCCCTACCATCAACTCTCACACCCCCACCATCAACTCACACCCCCACCATCAACTCACACACCCCCGACCATCAACTCACACCCCCACCATCAACTCTCACACCCCCACCATCAACTCTCACACCCCCACCATCAACTCACACCCCCCACCATCAACTCACACACCCCCACCATCAACTCACACCCCACCATCAACTCACACACCCGACCATCAACTCACACCCCTACCATCAATTCTCCCACCCCCACCATCAACTCACACCCCCCACCATCAACTCACACACCCCCACCATCAACTCTCACACCCCCACCATCAACTCTCACACCCCCACCATCAACTCACACCCCACCATCAACTCACACACCCCCCACCATCAACTCACACACCCCCGACCATCAACTCACACCCCCACCATCCAACTCTCACACCCCCACCATCAACTCTCACACCCCCACCATCAACTCACACACCCCCACCATCATCTCACACACCCACCATCAACTCACACCCCACCATCATCTCACACACCCCCACAATCAACTCTCACACCCCCACCATCAACTCACACACCCAACTCTCACCCCCACCATCAACTCTCACCCCCCACCATCAACTCTCACCCCCACCATCAACTCTCACCACCACCATCAACTCACACACCCCCACCATCAACTCTCACACCACCATCAACTCTCACACCCCCACCATCAACTCTCACACCCCCACCATCAACTCTCACACCCCCACCATCAACTCTCACACCCCCACCATCAACTCTCACACCCCCACCATCAACTCTCACACCCCCACCATCAACTCTCACACCCCCACCATCACCTCCACCCCCCCACCATCAACTCACTACCCCACCATCAACTCTCACACCCCCACACATCAACTCACACCCCCACCATCAACTCTCACACCCCCACCATCCACCCACACCCCCACCATCAACTCTCACACCCCCCACCATCAACTCTCACACCCCACCATCAACTCACACCCCCCACCATCAACTCACACACCCCGACCATCAACTCACACCCCCACCATCAACTCTCTCACACCCCACCATCAACTCTCACACCCCCACCATCAACTCTCACCCCCACCATCAACTCACACACCCCCCCACCATCAACTCACACCCCCACCATCAACTCCACACCCCCACCATCAACTCTCACACCCCCACCATCAACTCACACACCCCCACCATCAACTCACACACCCCACCATCAACTCACACCCCCACCATCAACTCACACACACCCCCACCATCAATTCACACACCTCCACCATCAACTCACACACCCCCACCATCAACTGTCACACCCCCACCATCAACTCTCCCCAAATTTGCCTCCTGAAGCTATACGTGACTCGAAGTAGGAAATTGATGGACCCTTGAAGAGTCATATTTTTTATCAACTTGGGACACTCCATCAATCTCTACCCACTTCTCACGACCCCTGGAGGTAATAGTGACCCTTCTTGTTGTGAGACGTAAGCCGAAAATCGCACTGGATTATTCAGGAGTTTGAACCTTGTAGCGGAGTGACGTAAGGACAATATTGATGATGGAGAACAATTCTTGTTGTTGTTGTTGTTTTGATAATAGTGTGTGTTGTTTGGGCTGGGGGGGGGTTGTTGACTTGTCGGGTTGATTGATTGATTGATGATTGATTGGTAATTGATTGATTAATTGTCTTATTACATAGTACAAAATTTGCACAACTAAACTATATATAAGTTCGTGTCTTTGTTCTGATTACTCTCTCTCTTTCACAATTTGGATTTGATCTCGAGGAAAAAAAATCAAAATAGGTCACCTTAGGGTTAGAATAGGTCGTGAGCTTTGTGGGTCAATAGAACGAAGGTCAAAGGTCATACCCAATCTGTCCGATGATTGGTCAGGTTTGTATTCTTGTTTCTTTGTTTACGTATTTTTTGGTTTAAGAGATTCCTGGAAGGTTATTACCGGAAGAGTTAAGGAGATGGTAGGACTGGTGATGGTGGTAGTTGTTGTTGTTGTGGTGGTGGTGTTTTTTCCGTGTCGGGAGGGTAGTGGTTCCTCCAAAATTATTACCACAATCGTCTCTTATTACAATTATTATCATCATCATCCTCATCACTGTCAATATAACCACCCACCTTTGTCCCTACCACCACCACTACCACCATCGTCCCCTACCAACATAACCACCACCACCTGTTCATTTTAAACCAACAACAATCAAAAATATTTTCCCCGTTTTTGCAATATGAATTCCTTAACACAGGAGTCCTACCTCTCCCATCTTCCCTCCTCCATAAGCACCATAAACCCACGACCATACCACAGGACCACCGACCATCACGACCTACACGGCATAGCACTATCTGGCCCCTAGCAGTCACTTCCTTCTCACGTATTCACCAAAAATTTCGAGGAAGGAAACGCTTGTTACACGGCAGCTTTCCCTATTAATTACACACGTACCGTAATACTGTGTGTGTGTGTGTGTGTGTGTGTGTGTGTGTGTGTGTGTGTGTGTGTGTGTGTGTGTGTGTGTGTGACTAATAATAATTAATTATTTATTGAAAATGTTCAGCAACCAAAAGTCTGAACTACACAGAGTTGTATCCCTCATAATTTTTAATTGTGTCTGTAATAGTGTATTAATAACCTGGCTACGCGCTTAAAGACTTTACTCGGGAAGGGCAGTAATGATATTATAATAACAACAACAAAGGCTGAAAATATATAGTGGGCAAAAATTACTTATTACATGCATTAAATATGGTGGGGGGTCGCTTACCAAAGGTTTTCATTAGAGAAAGTGAAAAGGAACATAAAGTGAACACACAGATTTATTGTTTACAGCGGATGTCAGAGACTGGGGTCTTGCCCAGCTGTGTGAGGTCACGTTGGCCAAGTTGTGTTGAGGTGTTATCACCAAACTCGTAGTGTAGTAACTTTTTCACAGATGGTGTTATGAGGGACCTCACTTGAAGTAGTAATTAACTCATTCATTACGTGGCGTCATAGTGTCACGGGACCTGGTGTGGTGTCATTAGACCTCACTCCCTAACGTGTGGTGTAGTGGTGGAATACAGAGATCACATCCTCCACTGTTCCCAGGCTCCCCATCGTGGACGGACTAACGCCTCACAGCCTGGTTGTTGGGCCCAGGGCGGTTGCCCGGAGCCTACTGGTGGTGTGAAGGTTAACTTGGCCACCACTCTCACCTGTTAGAGTTTAATGTTGTTTTCAATGCTTTCCAAAACGAAGTATCTTAACCCTTCAGTGTGTGTGTGTGTGAGGGGGTTGGATAATTTAAAATATGCTTTTCTAACTTAGTCTAATAATTAAAATAATAAATCCTTGCAATTATTAGCTTCAAAAAAGTGAAATATTATTTTTTCTCAATAATAACAGAAATATTTTAGAAACTTTTTGGAAAACTCCTGGAAAACAAGTCTATTATAACCAGGGATCTATTGAAGGGAGTGATTTTTTTGTTCATTTAAAAAATAAAATATATCATTACACAAGTCAGGGTTTTTATGTAACTTACTGTAAAAATACAAACATTCTTTATAATGACCCGGGGCGGGATTTTTCGTGTAATACCAAAAACCTTGGATTTTTAATATTTTATTATTTTTTTTTTAATTTACTTTTTTTCCGGGAATTTGTTTGTTCTTTTATTGAAGATCTAGGATTCTAGGGATTTTTTCTCTGTAATAAACTAGGGATTTTTATCTGTAATAATATGAACTTGGGTATTTATTTACATACATTCTTTATAAAAACAAAAGGACAAAAACAATGTTACGGCGATAAAGAGAATTTCTGTCAAATCTTATTGCAAAAAAAATAAAAATTACAGATTTAGTCTCGTATTTCTTCCCCTGAAAGAACACAAATAATAACAATGGTCAATTATCTTGTTACTGTTTTATGGATAATAGTAATAATAATAATAATAATAATAATAATAATAATAATAATAATAATAATAATAATAATAATAATAATAATAATAATAACTTCTAGCTCATCCTCGACCTATAGTGTGTGTGTGTGTGTGTGTGTGTGTGTGTGTGTGTGTGTGTGTGTGTGTGTGTGTGTGTGTGTGTGTGTGTGAAACAGAGAGAGCGAGAGTATCGAAATTTTACACACACATTGTCACAAGTTTGTATTGAGGAAAGTAGAAGACATGTCAATTAAAAAGAAAAGTAAGAGACGCAGAAGTGGTTTTGAAGTGCATGAGAAAGAGACGGAAATAATAATAAGAAAAGATAATAAAGAAGAATTAATTAAATATCCTCAATTAGAGTCTTAAGTCCAGGGCCCCTCGGAGAACCACTTGTTGATTATCACTCTCTGACTCCGGTAGATAAATCACCTCTGGTTACTGTGGAGACTCGCTGAAATTCCTACCACGCTCCCTTGATGTTGGGGATTGCTTACTCTAGCTACTGAGAGGAGAGGAGAAGGGGAGGTAGGGGAAGAAGGGTATGGTACGGAGGGGAAATTAACCTACGAACCTTTGAGATTCTTGGTATCACCTGCAGATTAGGTTAGCGATAGGTAATGTTTGGTTAACGATAGGTTAGGTTATGTTAGCGATAGGTTAGGTTATGTTAGCGATAGATTAGTTAGGATAGCCTTAGATTAGGTTAGCATTAGCGTTAGGTTAGCGTGGTTAATTATTCTTAAGGTGAAATAAACTGTAGAGAGGTTAGGTCAGGTCAGGTGATCTTTTTGTATAGATAACCAGATAAAGTCACCAAATACTGCACTGTCAAGCCCCCACTTTTGGTCAAGTCTCGGTATAATTACGACGCCATATTTATGCCATACCTTAATGGATATCTTCCAGGCGTTATTATACCACCAACTAATTACAAAAGTTAATTTAGAAATCTCTTGATACTAATTACCTCGTTATTAAATTCCTGACGAGCGCCGATAAATTGATTACTTGCGCCTTTATCAACAGGATATTAGGCAGACGTCGACCAGCGTAATTAACACAAAGATACGACTTAATAATAATTCTCCTCCGCAAGATCTGACGTAACCCGCCTCAGCTGATATGAACGAGGAGTGATATTAACCCTTGCCTTACTACACGTTATGTTAGTTAATTGTCCTGAGTGTTAGGTGCTGTTAACCCCTTGAGTACGATGTTAACCCCTTCAGTAAGATATTAACATTTGTCTCACTACACGTTATGTTAGTTAATTGTCCTGAGTGTTAGGTGCTGTTAACCCCTTGAGTACGATGTTAACCCCTTCAGTAAGATATTAACCCTTTGAGTACGATGTTTTAACCCTTTGAGTTCAGTGACTTAGATCAGTAAGAATTTGATTTTTGTAAGATTACTTAACCCCTTGAGTACGATGATTTAACCCCTTGAGTACTATGTCTTGACCCCCCGAGTACAGTGAATTAGCACAATGAATATGCAGTCTCAAAAGCCAACACACTGTACATTAAAATATTAAAATTAAATGAACAACAGTGTGTGTGTGTGTGTGTGTGTGTGTTTTAGTTCACCCCACACTGGCTTAACAACTCGCTCTGCCATACGTGTCACCTCAATAAACAAGTGTCCCTGAAACACCTGTAAGCTTATGACAGGTGCTTACACAGGTCTCGCAAATGCTCCACATACACGCGGAGTAACATCTGATTATCGCTTATGTTGTTGGCAGCACAGAGTTGCTTATTACTGAAATCTACGAGCGTGTTGGTCTTCGAATGATGATTGGAGAGACAATGGGCAGATTAAGATGTCGTGCGTGATTACAGAGTCGTTTAATGTACTACCACTTGATCCCTCGCTTAACTTACTGATTAGTGTTATGTAAGCAGATGACTAAAACTCCCCTAAAAAAATCATGGTAACTATTCACGCTTAACAGAACCACTTAAGGTAATTTGTTTTATTATTATTATTATTATTATTATTATTATTATTATTGTTGTTGTTGTTTGTGATTATTTTTCAAGTTATCCAACACCTGTCAAAACACATTCAGTTAGGTCCGGAATGGTGAGAGTTCAGTTACCAATAACAAATAATAATAATAATAATAATAATAATAATAATAATAATAATGATAATAATGATGATAATAAGACCATTGCGAATTACTGTCTGCGTGTGACGGTAACAAAGATGTGAAATAGGTAAACACTGGTTTGGAAATAGAGTAGTGGATGAGTGGAACAAGTTACCAAATATCATCTTTAACTCGAATATGCTGGATCGCTTCAAACACAGGTTGGATGCTTATGAGCAATAGGGGGTTAAAAACGGACTGACCAATACCATGCAGTTTCTACCCCATTCTGTGATCTTATGATACCTGAACATTTTTAATCTGTCTGATAGTTTCCTGTTACCTGTAATATACTTTACCTGTCTGGTCTACCCGGCCTATATTAAACCACGCTCACCATTTGACTACGTTGGTCTAACTTTCTGAAGATAATTAAGTTTGGGTTTAACATTTTTGACGGTGGTTTAATTTTTGGAGGACGGTGGTTTTATATTTTGAGGACGATGGTTTAAAGTTTTATGATGATGGTTTAATATTTTAACGACAATGGCTTAAAATATTGAGGACGTTAGCTTAAACTTTTTAGGACGATGGTTTAATATTTTGACGGCAAGGGTTTAAACGTTTGAAGACGATGGATTACTGTTTTGGAGACGTTGGTTTAACCTATTGAGGACGGTGGGTAAACTCGGACGACGATGGCTTAACATACTGAGAGGACGATGGTTTAACTTTTTGATGTTGATGGTTTAACCTTTTGTTGACAATAACGAAGATGGTTTAACACTTTATGGACGATGGTTTAACTTTTTGATGTTGATGGTTTAACCTTTTGTTGACAATAACGAAGATGGTTTAACACTTTATGGACGATGGTTTAACTTTTTGATGATGATGGTTTAACCTTTTGTTGACAATAACGAAGATGGTTTAACACTTTATGGACGATGGTTTAACTTTTTGATGTTGATGGTTTAACCTTTTGTTGACAATAACGAAGATGGTTTAACACTTTATGGACGATGGTTTAACTTTTTGAAGGTACTGGGTTTACGCCTTTACAACGCTGCTCGTGTTATGGTGTATTTTGACATTAATTTACTTATTTACAAACTCTTCACAAACGTTTTGCTTACTCTTACTAATGAGTTTGAAATCGTTCTAAAACTCACGCCCCCTACTGGTACTGGGCAAGGACATCCAGACCTTCCCATTCCCATCAACACCAAGAACACCCTTTCCTCACCCTTTCCCTCTCACCTGAAATGAAGTTAAAATCATTGCGAAAAAGAGTCACCTGTCAGCTGATGGCGGCACTGATTTACACACCTTCCCATCAACGTGAAAATATCCTCTTTCTCCCCATTCAAAACGAAGTTAAAGTCATTTCGAAACTCATCCCCTATCAGCTGCCGGGAATCTAGTTATGTGGGTGCCCAACATCGTAGTCCCACCCTCCTCCTCCGTCTGTTCTGCATGAAGTGAATAATAGTGCGAGACTCATCCTGTTGCTAGTATTATCAAGCATTGAATGAGAGTGAACGGAAAATGCTACAATATTCGTCACGCCGCAAAAATTAAGACTCGTTAACTCCAGGTCGGGTTTGTTACTTTACATGACCAAACGCTGACCGGTCTCCCTTGTTCTTATAAATATTGACGATGGAGGCGTCTTTAAGAGCTTGGGGGATTTCCTCCTTTTCCCATATATTCTCCAGGAGAGAGTGGAGACAGGTAAGTAGAGGTTCCTCCTGCTTTATAAACCTCGGCTGGGATTCCATCAGGCCCTGAGGCTTTGTTATTTTTCATATGTTTGATGGCATAGCTACCTCATCCAGGGATGGGGATAGCTGAGGTGGGTCATCTCTGGATGCTGGTGTCAGGACATTCACATTGGTGTTTAGCAGTGAATAGTAGTGCTCTTTCCAGTGCTGAAGGAGGCCTTCATCGTCTTAAATTAGGGAGATACCGTCAGATGAGCAGAGGGGGGCTGCGCCATGAGTGATTGGCCCATGAAATGTTTTAGTGGAATTGAAAAATTCGCGCATCTTGTGCTGATCTACAAGTCTTTGTGTTTCACATGCTTTATTTTTAAGCCAGTCGTTTTTAGACTGCTAAGTTCACGCTGGGCCTCCGGTGTCTTCTTGCCGAAGGTATCGGCTTTGGTCCGACTTGAGGGTTGTTCGGCCAGTCAGTTAAAGCAGCACGTTTATCATCGACGAGTACATTGATTTCCGGGTCATTTTCATCAAAACCAGTCCTGGTGTATTCTTTCGATCTGGCCGAGGGTCTCTGCAGGTTTTGTTCATGACAGTGTCGAGAATATTCCTTCCGTCACTGGGATTTGGGTTGTTTGCTGTTGGGTTGTCTATCAGCCCATGTTCGAGCTGCTCTCTGAAAGCATGTGCTACTGCCGGGTCTTTTAGACGCTTAGTGTTAAAACCTCTTCTGGAGGCTTGCTGCCTTCGCCGTTTTGGGGCGACGTGAAATGAGAGATTGGCACTGACGAGCCAGTGATCAGTGTCACAGTGGTCTGAGCCATGCATGGCTTGGGTGGTGCGGACATCTCGGCGATCTCTTTCTCTGCCTAAACAAGGTATTGGTGATAGTGAGGTTGTGTGCAGCACACTTGCTGAGGAGGAGTAGGCCGTTGGGATTACACTTGCCTAGTCCATTTCTCTTTATGATTCCCTGCTAAATGTCAGCATCTCTGCCAACTCTGGCATTGAAGTCACCAGGAGCACAACATTATCTTCTCTAGGGATAGAGGTTAGCACTACAGAGGTCGGCATAAAAGGCCTCCTTGATGTCATCCTCTGCATCCAGTGTTGTATTGGGGCGTATACATTGATGAAGAAGGCATGGCGTGAGTAATTTAGTGGACTTTCAGCGTCATGAGGGGTTCGTTAATCCCAACAGGCATTTACAGTTAGCCTATGTAGGATGCATTGGCGGATGGCAAAGCCAACTCCATAAATGTGGTTTCTCTCCGCAGCAGGCTTACCCTTCCAGAACAGGGTATAGTCAGACCCCCGTTCTGTGAGTTGACCCTTGTCTGGGAGCCATGATTCACTAATGGCTGCTATGTCGATGTTATACCTCGCCAGCTCTTTTGCCACAAGGGCAGTTCTTCTTTCAGAAGGCTCATTTGTTCCAGTATCCAGAAGGGTCCTGACATTCCATTCAGCAACCATAAGAGGTTGCAAAGTTTGTTTTTGTTTTGTTCTGTGGTTATGGTTGTGTTTTTGACCGCATAAGGATGACCTTACTGGGTGCGGTTGCTCAGTCAGGTTGGTTCTTTAGACAGGCTATGTTTAGGGCACCTTTTCGAGTGGCTCCTCGAAAGGGCTGCTCAGTTGCACATACAAGATCGGATTGCTCTGCTGCCTAGATCCCAGTGTATAAACGACCGTCTTATCTGTGCCGCCCATGTGCAGAGTTTTATAGAGACTCCCGGCAGTCATCTCTGTCCCCGTCGCCACTCGTCCGTCGCCATAGGACTTTTGGGGGTATAGGGGTTTTGATGATGGTGAGGTGGATGATGGCTGCGCGTGAGTTGATTTATGTGGTGAGGGAGGAGCGCAGGTCAACCACACATCTTGGCTCTCCTTTTCCTGATCCAGTGGTGCAAGTGTTGCAACGACTGGGGAGAGGGAGAGTTGCAATGGACTGCCGATTGCCCAGTTTGTTGGGTTTCGGCTTATTAGCCTGTCCATCAGGCATTGCCTTCGTGTAGTCGTTGGGTTCCCTTGTTGGTCACCTATTCTGCCTATACCGCCTTTGGGGTCTTACTGGATCCTGATACGGGGCTGCACCGCAGATTTTTCATTCGGGGTTTACTGCTGTAGCTTTATACCTACCAAGGTTAATTCGCAAGGCAGTGGGGCAGTGGTTCGTAGGCACCAGGACATGTCCACATGCCAGTGGGCCTATGCGCCGTCCCTCTGGGGCCCACTGCTGCTCCGAGATCTCCTGCTGGTCTAGCCTGGACCCACGAGGCACCCAGTTACCGTATGTTGCCACGAGGAGGCGCAGCAGGAGTCTTGGTGGTGAAGAGGCTGTGTACTGGCAGAGGAAGACTTACGCAAGTTGCTTTCCTGTTCACCACGAGGGCTAGCCAGCGTCGGTAGCTGACAGCGAGAGGAAGCAAGCAATGCCTGCACCTTAACACTAACATAATGCTGCCACACTAGACGCATCACACCACCCCAGCCCACACACACACACACACACACACACACACACACACACACACACACACACACACACACACACACACACACACACACTGCAGTATACAGTATTGTTGAGAAATACATAATACAGGAAATATTAAGTTCATTCTGAAATACATACAGAATACAAGTCCAGCACAAGTATAGACCTGAAATACAGATACAATCAACACGTACTGTACCTGTATAAGCACAGGTAGCGACAAGGTTAGATACAGACTACAGGAACACACACACACACACACACACACACACACACACACACACACACACACACACACACACACACACACACACACACACACACAAACAAAACACACAACACACACACACCACACGCTGTTCGCCTCAGGTTAAAAAAATGGACTCATCTTGTAGCGATTAAACACAAACTCACAAACTTTGGTAATGAGGAAGAGAATTCTGGGCGGGAGCAGAAGGCCGGTCTATCAAGAGTCATAGAGGACCTGACCGAGCGAGCTACCAAGTTGATATGTGGTGGTGGTGGTGGTTGGTGATGGTAGTGGTGGTATTGGTGATAGTCGTGATGGTAAATGGTGGCAGTGGTGGTAATGGTGGTGGTGGTAGTGGTGAAGGTGGTGATGAGAAGATATATTGGTGATGATGATAATGATGATGGTGGTGGATGGTGGTAGTAGTAGTAGTAGTAGTAGTAGTAGTAGTAGTAGTAGTAGTAGTAGTAGTAGTAGGGGAAGTGGACACCAGCGAAGTTAATAAGATCCGTAGGTCCATTACAACAGATCGGCAGAACTGCCAAAATGACATGTTGCAGCAACTATTGCTGCTGGTTCCAGAAAATTTGACAAAAAAAGTAGCTATAGCGCAGGAGGTGGGCGCCTCGAACTGGCTAACTACGTTACCGATAAGGGCAAATGGTTTCAGCCTTAACAAACAAGAATTTACAGATGCCATTGCTCTAAGGTACGGTTGGCCAGTAGAAGGTTTGCCCTCCCAATGCGTGTGTGGCTATTCCTATGATGGCGATCACGCCATGGTTTGCAAGAAGGGGGGCTTCATATGCATGAGGCATGACGAGGTAAGGGATCTCACAGCAAACATGTTGAAGGAAATCTGTCGGGACGTCATGGTAGAACCGACCCTCCTTCCACTGGATGGCGAGATCTTCCAACACAGGACTTCAAACACATCTAACGAAGCCCGTGTGGACGTCAGTGCTCGAGGGTTCTGGACGCGGGGACAGCGAGCTTTCTTCGACATCAGGATTTTTGATCCCATGGCCGTTTGTCACCGTAACCTAGCTCTCGATGCTGCGCATAGGAGGAACGAGAACGACAAGAGAAGGGCATATGGGGAGAGAATTCAAAATGTCGATCAAGGCAGCTTCACTCCTCTAGTGTTCACAACCTCTGGTGGGATGGGCCCAAGTGCAAGATGTTTCTACGCCAGACTCGCGGAGCTGATCTCCGAACAGAAGCAGCAGCCCAGAAGTTATGTCACAGCCTGGATGAGATGTCGACTGTCCTTCTCTCTCCTTCGGTCGGCTTTGCTCTGCCTCAGGGGAACGAGAGCTTCTGCCCCTACTCCGACAACTGCTGCAGATATCGACTATGAGGCTACAGTCACTGAATGCCGCATGGATCTGCGGCTCAACTAATTTAACACAGATAGGATAGTTTCTTATGTATTAGGATATTTAATATTAAGGTAAATAAATGGTGGCGAAGGTGTGGCTATTGGGGGAGGCTGGAGGCCACGTTAAAAAAAAAAAGTAGTAGTAGTAGTAGTAGTAGTAGTAGTAGTAGCAAAACGTCGAGAAAGAAAGATAAATTAATTGATACTACGGTTCTTTTCTTTAACTAACAACGACGATGAATTAAAAAGAAAGAAAGAAAATGAAAGAAAAATAAGTAAGATCAAATTGTAGGTGTGGGTGAGGTGGTGGTGTCAGCTGCTAGGGGTGTGAGACCAGATGGCAACAGCTTTAAGACACTCTGGGTGAGGTGTCATAATATAAAAAATGTTTTCTTTCATTTTGATCTGCCTAAGATATGTCAATACTTGTGAGAGAGAGAGGTGTGTGTGTGTGTGTGTGTGTGTGTTCTGGATAAGAAAGATTTATCCCCAAAACTCTTGGATAAATGGTCTTCCCCGAAGACTATTCGGCGTGTTTTTCCTCAGAAAATTTCCCAGACAAGGGATTTTTTCCCCTAAAGTTTTACTATGGATACGATATATTTTCCCTATAACTAATTCGGTTTAGGGATATTTTCACTTCAAACAAATCCGTATACGGGAGATAATTCTTGACAACATAATCACGTAATAGGATGAGTTGTCTAATGCCAGTCAATACATTAGGTGACGTAGAGCAACTTCTACAAGGCTCCGTCGTGGGTCTCAGATGAGGACAGTTACCGAGTTATCACTAAGGTTGGTGTAAGCACTGTGTATCTCTGGTAAGGGGTGTTGATAACAATGACACAACACTAATGTCTCCTGTACACACTCTGTTATGTCCACTGTACACATCTTATGTCTCCTGTACACACTCTGTTATGTCCACTGTACACATCTTATGTCTCCTGTACACACTCACGTCCACTGTACACATCCATGAGCAAAAAGAGAATCATGTCACCTTTGGAGTTAAAATCAGCTGTTGTCTTTGTTATTAATTCAAAGTACCTCAACACACCACTAATGCTCTTAGCTAAGGTATCTGGCAGCCACACTCAGTGCAGCTTCTCCCTTCCTGATCACACTGAAGATCTTATTTCCGCGAGAGGGGGTTATCGTATGTTGCTTAAGACGGTCAGTGAGTAGTTCTTCTTTACACTTGTTTAGAAGTATCCTTAACACTCAGGTGAGGAAGATTTTTGCTTTAGAAATTTTCGACTAAATATATATTGTTCTTTAAGAAAACACTGTCTAAGAAAGCTTATTTGCAAGTTTATTTCGGATAAGAATTTTTATTGGATAAGTTTTTTTTTGCAAGTAAGGGAAGGATTTCTTTGTTTACTTTCTGAAGACTTGTGGCGAGGAAACCGTACCTAAAATTTTTCCTTCTTCAACATCGTAAACTTCAGCAATTCTGACTAAAGATTTTTTGGGGGGGGGGCTAAAACTATTCCGTAGGGGGAAGATCTTACCTTAAGATAATACCTGATAAGAAAGATTCCTCCCCAAAACTGCGAAAGGATAAAAGGAAATCAGGTGTTATGGTGTGGTGTAGCCGGAGGTGTGGTGGTGTGGTGTGGCCGGAGGTGTGGTGTGGTGTGGCCGGAGGTGGGGTGTGGTGTGGTGTGGTGGGGTGAGGGTGGGGTGGTGAGGGGTGTGTGGTGTGGTGGGTGGGGTGGTGGGGTGAGGTGGGGTGGGGTGTTATGTGGCCTGAGGTGTTGTGTGGTGTGGCCGGGGGTGATAATCGACTAGCAGCGGTGCGAACTCTTGAGAAAATACCCGCATCCTCTGCTGGTTCTTCACGCCCGTAATCCTCTCTCCTTCAAGACCCGGAGCCTCTTACCTCACTTGAAGCAAACATTCCACCTTAGGAACTGCACCTTGACTTAAAACTTAGGCCCAACTTTCACACTTTTCCGCTCCAGAGTAGGGTTAAATAGGGCTCTCCTGCGGCGAGTTATGTTTGGCCAAATTTCGGGTAAAAGTTTGGACAATGGTGTGTGTGTGTGTGTGTGTGTGTCGACGTAGGATCTTGTATTTAAAAATTGTGAAAAACTTCTACACTTGACCGATAATTCTCTTGGTGTTAAAAAATATTCGATGTTGAAATTTGGTATTTGTTAATTTCTTATAGAAAACATTTCAATTTTTTTTCTAATTGGTTGGAGGGGAAAATTGATATCCATTTATTTTTATTAAGTTTTTATCGAAGAAAATCCATTGTCACATTGAAATTAATTTATGGTAACGAATTTGAGTAATACATTTATATATATTTTTCGTTATGTAACAAATGATAAAATTCAGTCTTGTAATATGTAGCGTAGTAAATATTGCCATGTGTATTGACTGTCGTCTTCCCCTCCTCTCTCCCACCTTTCTTCTTGTCTATTCTTATTACTTTAGAGTTTAGATATTACATTCCTGTGATTGATTAAACCAAACGACAAACTCAATATCGTGGCGGAGTGGAGAACTGGGCCAGTACTGTGCTTCTGATCTGTTCTTAACGAGGAGTGTGTTGGACAGCTAATATGTTTACCAGGAACTACTGTACTTACCCTAGTGTCTGGTACTAAGGTTGAGTATTACCTGCTCCACCCTGCCCCCATTTGACATGGCCTCACCTGACTTGACCTCACCTCACCTCACCTAATCTAACCTAAACTCACCTCAGTTAAGTTCACCTCACTCATCTCACCTCTAACCTAACCTAACCTAACCTAACCTAACCTAACCTAACCTCACGTGATCGATTAAACCTGGAAATGATTTATCAACAGTCATTATGGCATTATGTGTTGTTATTGTGTATGTTCTTAATACATTCTCGCCCGACGACCTTTCGAAAAAGAAAAAAAATCACATGGGGCAAAACAGAGACATCCCACACCTTCTTTGTTACACTGGCTATGGTCGACTGGTGTCACTATGGCATTATCTTGACCCTGAGGATGATCGGCATGGCAAATTCGTCTTTACAGTTACTGGTTTAGCTGCCAAGGTCACTAACCAGTGTGTTTGGTGATGTCTTCTTAGCTTGTGTGTTAGTGAACTGGTGGTGCCTGTCTGTAGTGCTGGTGGTGACTGCCTGTAGTACTGGTGGTGACTGTCTGTAGTGCTGGTGGTGACTGCCTGTAGTACTGGTGGTGACTGCCTGTAGTATTGGTGGTGACTGTCTGTAGTACTGGTGGTGACTGTAGTACTGGTGGTGACTGCCTGTAGTACTGGTGGTGACTGTCTGTAGTACTGGTGGTGACTGCCTGTACTGGTGGTGACTGCCTGTAGTACTGGTGGTGCCTGTCTGTAGTACTGGTGGACGTAGAATTGGTGGTGACTGTCTGTAGTACTGGTAGTGACTGTCTGTAGTACTGGGGAGACTGTCTGTAGTACTGGTGGTGACTGTCTGTAGTACTGGTGGTGACTGCCTGTAGTACTGGGTGACCCTGTAGTACTGGTGGTGACTGCCTGTAGTACTGGTGGTGACTGCCTGTAGTACGGTGGGACTGTCTGTAGTATTGGTGGTGACTGTGTACTGGCTGTAGTACTGGTGGTGACTGCCTGTAGTACGGTGGTGACGATGACTGCCTGTAGTAATGGTGGTGACTGCCTGTAGTAATGGTGGTGACTGCCTGTAGTACTGGTGGTGACTGAGACTGTACTGCTGTAGTACTGGTGGTGACTGTCTGTAGTACTTGGTGACTGCCTGTAGTACTGGTGGTGCCTGTAGTACTGGGGTGACTGCCTGTAGTACTGGTGGTGACTGTCTGTAGTACTGGTGGTGACTGCCTTGTAGTACTGGTAGTGACTGCCTGTAATGGTAGTGACTGCCTGTAGTACTGGTGGTGACTGCCTGTAGTACTGGTGGTGACTGCCTGTAGTACTGGTGGTGCCTGTAGTACTGGTGGTGACTGCCTGTAGTACTGGTGGTGACGCCGTACTGGGGTGACTGTCTGTAGTACTGGTGGTGACTGTCTGTAGTACTGGTGGTGACTGCCTGTAGTAATGGTGGTGACTGCCTGTAGTACTGGTGGTGACTGTAGTACTGGTGGTGACTGCCTGTAGTACTGGTGGTGACTGTCTGTAGTACTGGTGGTACGCCTGTAGTACGTGGTGCCCGTATGGGGTGACTGCCTGTAACTGGTGGTGACTGTCTGTAGTACTGGTGGTGACTGCCTGTAGTACTGGTAGGACTGCCTGAAGTACGTACTGGTGGTGACTGCCTGTAGTACTGGTGGTGACTGTCTGTAGTACTGGTGGTGACTGCCTGTAGTACTGTGGTGACTGTCTGTAGTACTGGTGGTGACTGCCTGTAGTACTGGTAGTGACTGCCTGTAGTACTGGTGGTGCCTGTCTGTAGTACGGTGGTGACTGCCTGTAGTACTGGTGGTGACTGTCTTGACTGGTGGTGACTCTGTAGTACTGGTGACGCTGTAGAGGACTGTCTGTTGGTGGCTGAGTACTGGTGGTGCCTGACTGGTGGTACGCCGTAGATGGTGACTGCTGTAGTACTGGGGTGACTGTCTGATACTGGTGGTGACCGTCTGTAGTACTGGTGGTGACTGCCTGTAGTACTGGTGGTGACTGCCTGTAGTACTGGTGGTGACCATCTGTAGTATTGGTGGTGACTGTAGTACTGGTGGTGACTGTAGTACTGTGGTGACGCAACGTGGTAGCTGAGTCCTGGTGGTGACGTAGTACTGGTGGTGACTGCCTGTAGACTGGTGACGCGGACGCGTGGTACGTGTATGGTGACCTGTAGTACTGGTGGTGACCGCTGTAGTACCGGTGGTGACTGCCTGTAGTAATGGTGGTGACTCCGAGTAGGTGGGACTGCCTGTAGTACTGGTGGTGACTGTCTGTAGTAACTGGTGACTGTGCTGTAGACTGGGGACTGCCTGTAGTACTGGTGGTGACTGTCTGTAGTACTGGTGGTGACTGCCTGTAGTACTGGTAGTGACCGCCTGTAGTACTGGTGGTGACTGCCTGTAGTACTGGTGGTGACTGCCTGTAGTACTGGTGGTGACTGTCTGTGTACTGGTGGTGACTGCCTGTAGTACTGGTGGTGACTGTCTGTAGTACTGGTGGTGACCGCCTGTAGTACTGGTAGTGACTGCCTGTAGTACTGGTAGTGACTGCCTGTAGTACTGGTGGTGACTGCCTGTAGTACTGGTGGTAGACTGTCTGTAGTACTGGTGGTGACTGCCTGTAGTACAGCTGTCTGTAGTACTGGTGGTGACTGCCTGTAGTACTGGTGGTGACTGTCTGTAGTACTGGTGGTGACTGTCTGTAGTACTGGTGGTGACTGCCTGTAGTACTGGGGGTGACTGTCTGTAGTACTGGTGGTGACGCAGTACTTGGTGCCTGCAGTACTGGTGCCTGTCTGTAGTACTGGGGTGACTGTCTGTAGTAATTGGTGGTGACTGTCTGTAGTACTGGTGGTGACCGCCTGTAGTACTGGTGGTGACTGCCTGTGGTACTGGGTGCCTGTAGTACTGGTGGTGACTGCCTGTAGTACTGGGGTGACTGCCTGTAGTACTGGTGGTGACTGCCTTAGTACTGGTGGTGACTGCCTGTAGTACTGGTGGTGCCTGTCTGTAGTACTGGTGGTGACTGTCTGTAGTACTGGTGACTGTCTGTAGTACTGGTGGTGACTGTCTGTAGTACTGGGGGTGACTGTCTGTAGTACTGGTGGTGACTGCCTGTACTGGTAGTGACGCCTGTAGTACTGGTGGGACTGCCTGTAGTACTGGTGGTGACTGCCTGTAGTACTGGTGGTGACTGTCTGTAGTAGGTGACGTAGTACTGGTGGTGACTGTAGTACTGGTGGTGACCGCCTGTAGTACTGGTGGTGACTGTCTGTAGTCCTGGTGGTGACTGTAGTACTGGTGGTGACTGCCTGTAGTAATGGTGGTGACTGTCTGTAGTACTGGTGGTGACTGTACCACGGTGGTGATCCCTGTAGTACTGGTGGTCACTGTGTGTAGTACTGGTGGTGACTCGCCTGTAGTAATGGTGGTGACTGCCTGTAGTAATGGTGGTGACTATCTGTAGTACTGGTGGTGACTGACTGTAGTACTGGTGGTGACTGTAGTACTGGTGGTGACTGCCTGTAGTACTGGTGGTGACCGTAGTACTGGTGGACCGCCTGTAGTACTGGTGGTGACTGTCTGTAGTACTGGTGACTGCTCGTAGTATTGGCGGTGCCTGTGTACTGGGGTGACTGCCTGTAGTACTGGTGGTGACTGTCTGTAGAACTGGTGGTGACTGCCTGTAGTACTGGTAGTGACTGCCTGTAGTACTGGTAGTGACTGCCTGTAGTACTGGTGGTGACCGCCTGTAGTACTGGTGGTGACTGTCTGTAGTACTGGTGGTGACTGCCTGTAGTACTGGTGGTGACTGTCGGTACTGGTGGTGACTGCCTGTAGTACTGGTAGTGACCGCCTGTAGTACTGGTGGTGCCTGTCTGTAGTACTGGTGGTGACTGCCTGCAGTACCGGTGGTGACTGTAGTACTGGTGGTGACCGTCTGTAGTACTGGTGGTGACTGCCTGTAGTACTGGGGGTGACTGTCTGTAGTACTGGTGGTGACTGCCTGTAGTACTGGTGGTGCCTGTAGTACTGGTGGTGACTGCCTGTAGTACTGGTGGTGACTGCCTGTAGTACTGGGGGTGACTGTCTGTAGTACTGGTGGTGACCGTCTGTAGTACTGGTGGTGACTGCCTGTAGTACTGGTGGTGACCGCCTGTAGTACTGGTGGTGCCTGTAGTACTGGTGGTGACCGCCTGTAGTACTGGTGGTGACTGCCTGTAGTACTGGGGGTGACTGCCTGTAGTACTGGTGGTGACTGTCTGTAGTACTGGTGGTGACTGCCTGTAGTACTGGTGGTGACTGCCTGTAGTACTGGTGGTGCCTGTAGTACTGGTGGTGACTGCCTGTAGTACTGGTGGTGACTGCCTGTAGTACTGGGGGTGACTGCCTGTAGTACTGGTGGTGACTGCCTTAGTACTGGGGGTGACTGCCTGTAGTACTGGTGGTGACTGCCTGTGTACTGGTGGTGACTGTCTGTAGTACTGGTGGTGACTGCCTGTAGTACTGGTAGTGACTGCCTGTAGTACTGGTGGTGCCTGTCTGTAGTAACTGGTGGTGACTGCCTGTAGTACTGGTGGTGACTCGTCTGTAGTACTGGTGATGACTGCCTTTAGTACTGGTGGTGCCTGTAGTACTGGGGGTGACTGCCTGTAGTACTGGTGGTGACTGTCTGTAGTACTGGTGGTGACTGCCTGTAGTACTGGTAGTGACTGCCTGTAGTACTGGTAGTGACTGCCTGTAGTACTGGTGGTGACTGCCTGTAGTACTGGTGGTGACTGTCTGTAGTACTGGTGGTGACTGCCTGTAGTACTGGTGGTGACTGTCTGTAGTACTGGTGGTGACTGCCTGTAGTACTGGTAGTGACTGCCTGTAGTACTGGTGGTGCCGTCTGTAGTACTGGTCGCCTAGTATGGTGGTGACTGTCTGTAGTACTGTGGTGACTGTCTGTAGTATGCGGTGACTGCCTGTAGTACTGGGGTGACTGTCTGTAGTGGTGACCCTGACGGTGGTGCCTGAAGTACTGGTGGTGCCTGTCTGTAGTACTGGGGGTGACTGTCTGTAGTACTGGTGGTGACTGTCTGTAGTACTGGTGGTGACTGCCTGTAGTACTGGTGGTGACCGCTCAGTACTGGTGGTGCCTGTAGTACTGGTGGTGACTGCCTGTAGTACTGGGTGACTGCCTGTAGTACTGGTGGTGACTGCCTGTAGTACTGGGGGTGACTGCCTGTAGTACTGGTGGTGACTGCCTGTAGTACTGGTGGTGACTGTAGTACTGGTGGTGACTGCCTGTATACTGGTGGTGACTGCCTGTAGTACTGGTGGTGACTGTCTGTAGTACTGGTGGTGACTGTCTGTAGTACTGGTGGTGCCTGCTCAGTACTGGTGGTGACTGTCTGTAGTACTGGTGGTGACTGTCTGTGTACTGGTGGTGACTGTCTGTAGTACTGGTGGTGCCTGTCTGTAGTACTGGTGGTGACTGTCTGTAGTACTGGTGGTGACTGTCTGTAGTACTGGTGGTGACTGTCTGTAGTACTGGTGGTGACCGCCTGTAGTACTGGTGGTGACTGCCTGTAGTACTGGTGGTGACTGCCTGTAGTACTGGTGGTGACTGCCTGTAGTACTGGTGGTGACTGTCTGTAGTACTGGTGGTGACTGCCTGTAGTACTGGTGGTGACTGCCTGTAGTACTGGTGGTGACTGTCTGTAGTACTGGTGGTGACTGTCTGTAGTACTGGTGGTGACTGTCTGTAGTACTGGTGGTGCCTGTCTGTAGTACTGGTGGTGACTGCCTAGTACTGGTGGTGACTGCCTGTAGTACTGGGCCTGTCTGTAGTACTGGTGGTGACTGTCTGTAGTACTGGGGGTGACTGTCTGTAGTACTGGTGGTGACTGCCTGTAGTACTGGTGGTGACTGCCTGTAGTACTGGTGGTGACTGCCTGTGTACTGGTGGTGACTGCCTGTAGTACTGGTGGTGACTGTCTGTAGTACTGGTGGTGACTGTCTGTAGTACTGGTGTGACTGCCTGTAGTACTGGTAGTGACTGCCTGTAGTACTGGTGTTGACTGCCTGTAGTACAGGTGGTGACTGTCTGTAGTACTGGTGGTGACTGTAGTACTGGTGGTGACTGCCTGTAGTACTGGTGGTGACTGTCTGTAGTACTGGTGGTGCCTGTAGTACTGGTGGTGCCTGTAGTACTGGTGGTGACTGCCTGTAGTACTGGTGGTGACTGTAGTACTGGTGTTGACTGCCTGTAGACAGGGGTGACTGTCTGGTACTGGTGACTGTAGACTGGTGGTGACCGCCTGTAGTACTGGTGGTGACTGCCTGTAGTACTGGTGGTGACCGTAGTACTGGTGGTGACTGCCTGTAGTACTGGTGGTGACTGTCTGTAGTACTGGTGGTGACTTGTGTGTTGACGCTTGTAGTACAGGTGGTGACTGTCTGTTGTGGTGGTGACTGTAGTACTGGTGTTGACTGCCTGTAGTACAGGTGTGACCGTCTGTAGTACTGGTGGTGACCGTAGTACTGGTGGTGACTGCCTGTAGTACTGGTGGTGACTGACTGTAGTACTGGTGGCGCCTGTAGTAACTGGTGGTGCCTGTAGTACTGGTGGTGACTGCCTGTAGTACTGGTGGTGACTGCCTGTAGTACTGGTGGTGCCTGTAGTACTGGTGACTGCCTGTAGTACTGGTGGTGACTGCTGTAGTACTGGCCTGTAGTACTGGTGACTGCCTGTAGTACTGGTGGTGACTGACTGTAGTACTGGTGGTGCCTGTAGTACTGGTGGTGCCGTAGTACTGGTGGTGACTGCCCTGTAGTACTGGTGGTGACTGACTGTAGTACTGGTGGTGCCTGTAGTACTGGTGGTGCCTGTAGTACTGGTGGTGACTGACCGTAGTACTGGTGGTGCCTGTAGTACTGGTGGTGACTGCCTGTAGTACCGGTGGTGACTGCCTGTAGTACTGGTGGTGCCTGTAAATTGACTGTAGTACTGGTGGTGACTGCCTGTAGTACTGGTGGTGACTGTAGCACTGGTGGTGCCTGTAGTACTGGTGGTGACTGCCTGTAGTACTGGTGGTGACTGTAGTACTGGTGGTGACTGCCTGTAGTACTGGTGGTGATGCCTGTAGTACTGGTGGTGACTGTAGTACTGGTGCCTGTAGTACTGGTGACTGCCTGTAGTACTGGTGGTGACTGCCTGTAGTACTGGTGGTGACTTACCGTAGTACTGGTGGTGACTGCCTGTAGTACTGGTGGTGCCTGTAGACTGGTGGTGACTGTAGTACTGGTGACTGCCGTAGTATTGGTGGTGCCTGTAGTACTGGTGGTGAGCCTGTAGTACTGGTGGTGACCGCCTGTAGTACTGGTGTAACTGTAGTACTGGGACTGCCTGTAGTACTGGTGGTGCCTGTAGTACTGGTGGTGCCTGTAGTACTGGTGGTGACTGACCAGTACTGGTGGTGCCTGTAGTACTGGTGGTGACTGCCTGTAGTACTGGTGGTGACTGCCTGTAGTACTGGTGGTGCCTGTAGTACTGGTGGTGACTGTAGTACTGGTGGTGACTGCCTGTAGTACTGGTGGTGACTGTAGTACTGGTGCTGTACTGTGGTGCCAGTACTGGTGGTGACGCCTGATGGTGGTGACTGCCTGTAGTACTGGTGGTGCACTGGGTGACTGTAGTACTGGTGGTGACTGCCTGTAGTACTGGTGGTGACTGTAGTACTGGTGGTGACTGCCTGTAGTACTGGTGGTACGTCTGTAGTACTGGTGGTGACTGTAGTACTGGTGGTGACTGCCTGTAGTACTGGTGGTGCCTGTAGTACTGGTGGTGACTGCCTGTAGTACTGGTGGTGACTGTCTGTAGTACTGGTGGTGACTGTAGTACTGGTGGTGACTGCCTGTAGTACTGGTGGTGACTGTCTGAGTACCGGTGGTGACTGTAGTACTGGTGGTGACTGCCTGTAGTACTGGTGGTGACTGCAGTACTGGTGGTGACTGCCTGTAGTACTGGTGGTGACTGCCTGTAGTACTGGTGGTGCCTGTAGTACTGGTGGTGACTGTAGTACTGGTGGTGACTGCCTGTAGTACTGGTGGTGACCGCCTGTAGTACTGGTGGTGCCTGTAGTACTGGTGGTGACTGTAGTACTGGTGACTGCCTGTAGTACTGGTGGTGCCTGTAGTACTGGTGGTGACTGTAGTACTGGTGGTGACTGCCTGTAGTACTGGTGGTGCCTGTAGTACTGGTGGTGACTGTAGTACTGGTGGTGACCGTAGTACTGGTGGTGACTGCCTGTAGTACTGGTGGTGCCTGTAACTGGTGGCGACTGTAGTACTGGTGGTGACTGTCTGTAGTACTGGTGGTGACTGTAGTACTGGTGGTGACTGTCTGTAGTACTGGTGGTGACCGCCTGTAGTACTGGTGGTGACTGTAGTACTGGTGGTGACTGCCTGTAGTACTGGTGGTGCCTGTAGTACTGGTGGTGACTGTAGTACTGGTGGTGACTGTCTGTAGTACTGGTGGTGACTGTAGTACTGGTGGTGACTCTGTAGCAACTGGTGGTGACTGCCTGTAGTACTGGTGGTGACTCATTCTTTCACAAAACAAACAATCGTTTGCACTTTTTTTCTGGCAATTTTTATAGTTTTGTTTTTTAACCGTCTGCGTTGTGGTTGTCTGCTGGGACCAGTTTATGGTTACACTACACAGGTCGAGGGTTTGGGCCGTCTGCCTCGTGGATCGTTAGTTATTTAAGAGTTTGTGTCTAGTGAAGGTATCTGTTATTGATCTCTGTTTAGCGTCTGTATATTTAAATAACTATTTATCTTTAACTTATATATGAAAAAATAGATATTTACTCACGTGTTTTTCTCAAATACCGCAGAAACCGCTGAGAAAAATTATTCTTTCCTCTTTGCCAAGAGAGAAGCTACCATAACACACTGCCTGACACGTAAAACACTCCACCCAGGAACAAAAACACGCGCCAGCAGAAAACACACACACACACACACACACACACACACACACACACACACACACACCTCAAAAATCAATGTAAAGCGCCAGAAAGAAAAGAAAGGAACTATACTGTACTAGACATGGAAAAATTTCGGCGGTACAGAAACCTGGGCCCCGAGAATACTTCGAGAGAGAGAGATATATATATATATGAGTTAGCAGCACCGTGTTCTGAGAGCTTCATTGTTAGGCTAAAATCTAATTGTAGCCACAAGGGAAGGGGTGGTGTGGGGAAAGGGAGGGGGGTGTGAGGGGAGAATGGGGGGTTAGGGGAGTGGGGGAAAGGGAGGTGTTCAGTCCCCTCTTCTTTAAGGTGTACCCTCCCAAACTCCATAATGAGCACCTGGGAATGAACAAACAGAGACATTGGTCAGGAGCTTGTGACTGTGGTGGGTGTTGTGTTGATGCTGGCACACAGGTTCGACAATTTAAATATTGAGTTATGCACAAAGGCAGAACATACCATACAAAACTCAGATCAGACAACAATGACCTAAATGGATAAATAATTATTTAAAAGAACATCATTGGCCAAAGGAAGGCTATAGGTGAAGGATAAATCGTGGCGAAATTCACCTCCGGGACTATTATAGGGTATTGGCAGTAGGGTTAAAACCGAGATAAGGAAAGCAGAGGAATAATGAGGTAAGGATAGCAAGGGAGGCGAAGACAAACCCCAAAGGATTCTACCAAATGTATCAAACTAAAAAACGAGAAAGATTGGACCAATACGGTCAGACTTCGCGAGCTCACTGATAACAGCGGAATGAGCAATAATTTGAATAAATATTTTCAACAGTTTTTCACCACCGAATTAAACATGATACGAGGCACCAACTCTATTCAGAGATAGTGAAGAAAACAAATTAAGTGAGAGTGACTAGTAACGATGTTAGTAAGCAAATAGACAAACTAAAGCCTAATAAGTCACCTGGTCCCGATGAGATATTTACCAGAGTATTAAAGGAATGTAAGGAAGAGCTTAGTATGCCCTTAGCAAAGTTGTTTAACATGTCCCCAAAACAGGTGTAGTACCAGAATCTGGAGGATAGCGAATGTAATACCGACTTTCAAGAAGGGGATAGATCACTATCTCTAACTACCGCCTAATCAGTCTAACATCAATAGTAGGCAAATTACTGGAAGCAATCATTTCAAACTCTATTCGAAATCACCTGGAAGCACCGATTGATCAATGATTCCCAGCATGGCTTCACAAGCGGACGTTCTTGCCTAACTAATCTATTAACATTCTTTTCATCAGTTTTCGAATCGGTGGACGAGGGGCACAATTATGATGTGGTACATCTCGACTTTAGCAATTCGACAGAGTCCCCACGAAAGACTAATTGAAAGGTAAGCTCATGGCATCAAGGTGACATCCTTAAATGGATTAGGGCGTGGTTACAGGACAGGAAACAGCGAGTGAGCATTAACGGCACTAAGTCCCATTGGAGCAACGTCACAAGTGGAGTTCCCCAGGTTCAGTACTTGGATTTTTATTTATTATATACATAAACGACATAGATATCGGCATTGACAGCAACATAGTGCTGATGACACTAAAATAGGACGTGTTATCAAATCTGAGAGGACTCAGCAAAACTACAGGAAAGATCTAAATTTTCGAATGGTCTGAAAAATGGCAGATGAAATTCAACGTCGACAAATGTAAGTACTCAGTATAGGAGATGTAAACAGGAAACCAGATACCAGATGAACAACGATGCCATAGAGAAATCCGACTGCGAGAGAGATTTAGGAGTGTGTAGGAACCTTAAGCCAAGTAAACAATGTGTTTTGCTCGTAACAAGGCTAATAAAGTACTTGGGTTCATACAAAAGGAGTGTTAGTTACAAGACTAGCAGGGTCATCCTAAAACTGTATCTTGCTCTTGTGAGACCACACCTGGATTACGCAGTTCAGTTCTGGTCACCGTATTACAGAATGGATATAGAATCCTTGGAAAGAATTCAGAGGAGAATGACAAGACTAATCCCGGGCATTAGGAACCTTGAGTATAGAGACAGGTTAAAGCATCTTAATTTGCACTCCTTGAGACGTAGAGCGAGGGGCGACCTGATAGAGGTGTATAAGGAAGGCAGGGCTAAACAAAGGGACATTGCAAAGGTACTCAAACTATCAACCGAGCGAACTCTGTAACAAAAATTAGACAAATTTAGATTTAGGCGTGAAATAGGTAACACTGGTTTGGAAACAGAGTAGTGGATGAATGGAACAAGTTCCAAATATCATCATTAACTCGAATGCTCTGAATTGTTTCAAACATAGGTTGGATGCTCATATGAGCAATAGGGTTAGGTGTAAACAGGACTGCCCAGTATGGGCTAATAAGCCCGCTGCAGTTTTCCTCCATTCTTATGTTCTTATGTTTACCACTGCCACCCATACACCACTCCCACCACCTACTACTACTACTACTTTTTTTTTTTTTTTTTTTTTATAAACGTGGCCTCCAGCCTCCCCAATACACACCTTCGCCACCATTTATTTACCTTAATATTAAATATCCTAATACATAAACTATCTATCTGTGTTAAATTAGTTGAGCACGGATCGATCGCGGCAATCGGTGACTTCAGCCTCATAGTCGATATCTGCAGCAGTTGACGGAGTAGGGGCAAGCTCTCGTTCTGAGGCGAGAGCCGACCGAAGGAGGAGAGAAGGACAGTCGACATCTCATCGAGGCTGTGACATAACTTCTGGGCTGCTGCTTCTGTTCGGAGATCAGCTCCGCGAGTCTGGCGTAGAAACATCTTGCGCTGGGCCCATCCACCAGGGTTGTGAACACTAGCCAGGTGAAGCTGCTTGATCGACATTTGAATTCTCTATATGCCCTTCTCTTGTCGTTCTCGTTCTCCTATGTGCAGCATCGAGAGCTAAGGTTACGGTGACAAACGGCCATGGGATCAAAAATCCTGATGTCGAAGAAGGCTCGCTGTCGCGTCCAGAATCCTCGAGCACTGACGTCACACGGGCTTCGTTAGATGTGTTTGAAGTCCTGTGTTGGAGGATCTCGCCATCCAGTGGAAGGAGGGTCGGTTCTACCATGACGTCGGCAGGTTTCCTAACATATTTGCTGTGAGATCCCTTACCTCGTCATGCCTCATACTGAAGCCCCCCTTCTTGCAAACCATGGCGTGATCGCCATCATAGGAACCACACACGCATTGGGAGGCAAACCATCCACTGGCCAACCGTACCTTAGAGCAATGGCATCTGTAAATTCTTGTTTGTTAAGGCTGAAACCATTTGCCCTTATCGGTAACGTAGTTAACCAGTTCGAGGCGCCCACCTCCTGCGCTATAGCTACTTTTTTTGTCAAATTTTCTGGAACCTGCAGCAATAGTTGCTGCAACATGTCATTTGGCAGTGCTGCCGATCTGTTGTAATGGATCTACGGATCTTATTAACTTCGCTGGTGTCCACTTCCTGTTGCATTCTGGGCTATTATGTGGTCAGTGAGGGCTGCCGTGAGCTTAAGTGAATTTTGATGTTCAGAGTCAGCAATCTCCTCTGGATTAGTTAGTCCCATCCTCCCAGTCTTGGTGGAAGTGCAGAAGTGTTCTTCTACTGGGGTTAAGTCGTCGGTGTTTCACTAGTTTGGGAATGAACTTGACACTGATTGCTTCTTCAAAGGGTGGAGGAGGGTCGGATCTCAGGGATGGTACGCATCAGGTAGTTCCAACGATGCTTGACTCATGTGTGAATGCTGCAAAGGCCGCATGTGGCTCTGTGTTAGCAATCTCCGATAGAGCATGGATTTCGCTACCCACTCGTTCACCTTTCCCCCTCGTACTGGGTCTTGAAGTCCGTAGTGCCATTACTGCGCCTAGATGTCTTTGGCCGTCCTTAGTTATTACTACTACTACTACTAATAATAATAAATAAAGGATACATACATTCTCTATAACAATATATATATATATATATATATATATATATATATATATATATATATATATATATATATATATATATATATATATATATATATATATATATATATATATATGAAAAATTCGCCACACTTCTAGCATACAGCTGAAGCTCCCAACAACCACCGCCAAAGTACAGTACTACATTTTCCCTGTTATTGGCGGAGCTGTTGAGTCTAGCTAGCATCCGTCTGTCCCCTACACCCCACCCCTCTGCTCCCCCACACCACCCCCACCCCTCTGTCCACCACACACCACCCCTACCCCTCTGCTCCCCACACCACTACCCCTCTGCTCCCCCACCACCCCCACCCTCTGTCCCCACACCACCCCTACCCTGTCCCCACACCACCCCTACCCCTCTGCTCCCCCTATACCCCACCCCTCTGCTCCCCACCACCCCACCCCCTCTGCTCCCCACCACCCCTAACCCTCTGCTCCACCCACCACCCCCCCCCTCTGCTCCCCCACACCCCTACCCCTCTGCTCCCCACCCCCACCCCTACCCCTCCCCCACACCCCACCCCTCTGCTCCCCCACCCCCACCCCACCCCACCCCTCTGCTCCCCACACCCCACCCCTGTCCCCACACCCCACCCCCCCTCTGCTCCCCACCCACCCCTACCCCTCCCCCCACCCCCCCCCACCCCTCTGCTCCCCACTCGCTCACCGTTCATGAAGGACTCAGTGTCAACTCGCTGCACCATATCTTGTGATCCTTATCTCTCGTCGACAAAGATAATTATTTGGGGTATTTACAGTCTTCCACCACTTCCTGACTTCTTAATGTATTGTTGTTTTTCTGTTCGTGTTTATTCGGTTAACTCGTTAGATGTTTGTGTTCCGTGTCGTTACCTGTGTGCCAACCTCGTCAGGTGTTTGTGATGATGATGATAATAATAATGTCAGGTAATTCGAATATTCAAAGATTAAGTAAAATTCAGCGGATCCTATGTTGGACAGTGTATGAGACGGACCTAACCTAACCTAACCTAACCTCACGTGACAAACATCAATCAGTCAGGTACAGAAAAACAGGCTAAGGGTTAAAGGTGGATAACTCAGAAAAAAAAAAAAAAAAAAATCCAAGTATTTTTTTTATATCTGCAATGAGACTTGATCATACCAACTGTTCTTATCTTATTTTTGTTTCTTTAATTACTGAGAACAGATAACATAGGGAAGATTATTGTATTAAAGATAGGCATGACAACTCACCTGTCTCTTTTATGGGTAATATTATAATGCTGTTCTGTAAGATATATACTAGGTGTGTCTAATCTTCAGGTAATATAAACTTTGGTGTAATTTACATATACAATATTAGATGCTACAATTTCACTTCTTTTCACCTAAAAAATTACAGAGCCAAGTTATACCAGATAAACTTATTACAAAAATGAATATAAGAATGACTCAGAATTTCATAACACGCTGTACCTTTAGGGTGATTTTTGGGTATATTATGTAATTTAATTTGTTTGTGTAATGAGGTGTTTTACGTTTGACTGTAATGTAATGATTTAGATTTGTTTTCTGTATTGTGAATTGTAAAGCGTCATAGTGTTAATATATTCATGTTTTTATCGTGTGTGTGTGTGTGTGTGTGTGTGTGTGTGTGTGTGTGTTTTGTCATGACTTACTCAACTATTGATCTCATTATAAATACGTCAGTCGTTACGCGTTTTCACCCTTTACGATCACACACGCACACGCACACACACACACACACACACACACACACACACACGCATCGCACGCACACACACACACACACACACACACACACACACACACACACACACACACACACACCTCTTGTCAACCTTAATCGTTTTTTTCGTTTTTTTTCTTTCCAGTGTCTTATATTTTACCTCATTACATATCTCCTAGACTTTCTTTTGTGTGTGTGTGTCTTCTTTCATTCTTTCTTTCTTTCTTTGTTTTCTTTCACTTGTCGGCGTCCTTGTGTCTCTCATTCTCTTTATCTTGTTTACAGTAAAATCTTTTCTTTCTTTTTTTCTTTATATTTTCTTCTTAAAAGCTCTTCTCTGTTGGTCGTCATATTCTTTCAGTTTATCAATGTTTCTCTATATATATTTTTCGCTCCTGTTCCTTTCACCCATCCTCCTTTGCTCCTCCTCTTCCTCAGTCCATTATCTCTCCCTCTTCCTTCCTCTATTCCCATCTCTCGCCTCCTTCTTCCTTCCTCTTCCTCTCCCTCTCCTTCGCACTTTTGCTACAGTTCTTTTCCATTTCCCTTCACCTTCCTATTTTTTTTTCTCTCTCTCTCTCTCTCTCTCTCTCTCTCTCTCTCTCTCTCTCTCTCTCTCTCTCTCTCTCTCTCTCTCTCTCCTTCGCCCTTCTTCTCTTTCTCTTTCCTATTCCCTCCTCCTTAATATCTTCCTTCCTTCACCCTCCCTCCTTAATCTCCTTCTCTCCCTCCCTCCCCTCCGACCATCACAGGCTCATCAAGGCCCGGTTAACCAGCAATTTCATGGCAATTAGAGTTATAAAACAATGCAATTATCCGTTCACTCATCCATTAAAAGCTAGCTGATGATGGAGCTTTATAAAGGGGGGGTTTACCTTGTGTGTGTGTGTGCTTGTGTGTGTGTGTGTGTGTGTGTGTGTAAGTGGGACATAATTGTATTCGCTCAAACAAAACATTTTTCCTCATTTATTTTCACGGGTTAAAAGGCTTCTTTCCTTGACTGAGACCTCAGCCTAAACATTCCATAAATGAATATTTTTCTTATCATCTACTAATATTTACGGTTGTTTCTTATCGTGGGAGTTAAGGACGTCTTCGTGTAGTGTAGGGATTGAGGTGTAGTGACAGGTGCCTTCTGGACACTAATCACGCTAAGAGAATAAAAATCAACCCAGAAAATGTACAGATTTTTTTGGTTGCATCAGCACTCGCCGGCAACGTGGAGTGTGCAGGGAATGTGTCATAAAGCAGGAGACTCCCCAGGCCTGGATTAGCGTCAAATATGGGGTCAGTAAAGCTAGGCTGAGGCGGTCTGTAGTGGTGAGTCACTCTGAGTTACTGTGTTATGAAGAGTTGGACAGTATAAATGTTCTGACAAGACGACACTGAGGTTGACTGCTGAGGTGAGTGAGGTGACAGTGAGGTAACAATGCTGAAGTGAGTGAGATAACAGTGCTGATGTAGGTGAGAGATATGGTGAGGTAACAGTTAGGTGACAGTGCTGATGTGGTGAGGAGTAACAGTTAGGTGACAGTGCTGAAGTGGAGTGAGATAACAGTGAGGGAACAGTTAGGTGACAGTGCTGAAGTGAGTGAGATAACAGTGAGGTGACAGTTAGGTGACAGTGCTGATGTGAGGTGAGATAACAGTTAGGTGACAGTGCTGAAGTGAGAGTGAGATAACAGTGAGGTAACAGTGCTGAAGTGGTGAGAAACAGTGCTGAAGTGGAGTGAGATAACAGTGAAGTAACAGTGCTGAAGTGAGTGAGATAACAGTGAAGGTAACAGTTAGGTGACAGTGCTGAAGTGAGTGAGATAACATGTGAGGTAACAGTTAGGTGACAGTGCTGAAGTGAGTGAGATAACAGTGAGTGCAGTGCTGAAGTGAGTGAGATAACAGTGAGGTAACAGTTGGTGACAGTGGAAGTGAGTGAGATAACAGTGAGGTAACAGTGCTGAAGTGGGTGAGATAACAGTGGGTAACAGTGCTGAAGTGAGTGGATAACAGTAATGTAGTGCTAAAGTGAGTGAGATAACAGTGAGGTAACAGTGCTGGAAGTGGTGAAGGTAACAGTGCTGGAAGTGAGTGAGATAACAGTGCTGAAGTGGTGAGATAACAGTGCTGAAGTGAGTGAGATAACAGAGTGAGTAACAGTGCTGAATTGAGTGAGATAACAGTGAGGTAACAGTTAGGTGACAGTGCTGAAGTGAGTGAGATAACAGTGAGGTAACAGTGCTGAAGTGAGTGAGATAACAGTGAGGTAACAGTGCTGAAGTGAGTGAGATAACAGTGAGGTAACAGTGCTGAAGTGAGTGAGGATAACAGTGAGGTAACAGTGCTGAAGTGGAGTGAGATAACGGTGCTGAAGTGAGTGAGGTAACAGTGCTGAAGTGGGTGGAGATAACAGTGCTGAAGTGAGTGAGATAACAGTTGCTGAAGTGAGTGAGATAACAGTGCTGAAGTGAGTGAGATAACAGTGAGATAACAGTGCTGAAGTGAGTGAGATAACAGTGAGGTAACAGTGCTGAAGTGAGTGAGATAACAGTAATGTAACAGTGCAGAAGTGAGTGAGATAACAGTTGGTGACAGTGCTGAAGTGAGTGAGATAACAGTGAGGTAACAGTGCTGAAGTGAGTGAGGTAACAGTGCTGTAACAGTGCTGAAGTGAGTGAGATAACAGTGAGGTAACAGTGCTGAAGTGAGTGAGGTAACAGTGCTGTAACAGTGCTGAAGTGAGTGAGATAACAGTGAGGTAACAGTGCTGAAGTGAGTGAGGTAACAGTGCTGTAACAGTGCTGAAGTGAGTGAGATAACAGTGAGGTAACAGTGCTGAAGTGAGTGAGGTGAGCAGTGCTGAAGTGGGTGAGATAACAGTGAGGGTGACGATTAGCAGAGTGGTGAGATAAGCAGTGCTGATGGGTGAGATAACAGTGAAGATAGCGCAGTGCAGTGAGTGAGATAACGGTACTGCTGGAAGTGGGTGAGATAACAATTGAGGTAACAGTGCTGAAGTGGTGAAGTCGCGTGCTGAAGTGGTGAGATAACAGTGAGGTAACAGTGCTGATGTGAGTGAGATAACAGTGAGGTAACAGTGCTGAAGTGAGTGAGATAACAGTGAGATAACAGTGCTGAAGTGAGTGAGATAACAGTGAGGTAACAGTGCTGAAGTGAGTGAGATAACAGTGAGGTGACAGTGCTGATGTGAGTGAGATAACAGTGAGGTAACAGTGCTGAAGTGATTGAGATAACAGTGGGGTAACAGTGCTGAAGTGAGTGAGGTAACAGTTAGGTGACAGTGCTGAAGTGAGTGAGATAACAGTGAGGTGACAGTGCTGATGTGAGTGAGATAACAGTGAGGTAACAGTTAGGTGACAGTGCTGAAGTGAGTGAGATAACAGTGAGGTGACAGTGCTGAAGTGAGTGAGATAACAGTAATGTAACAGTGCTGAAGTGAGATAACAGTGAGGTAACAGTGCTGAAGTGATTGAGATAACAGTGGGGTAACAGTGCTGAAGTGAGTGAGGTAACAGTGCTGAAGTGAGTGCGATAACAGTGAGGTAACAGTGCTGAAGTGAGTGAGGCAACAGTGAGATAACAGTGAGGTAACGCTGCATCCAAGTGGTTTCATATATGGTGGCAATGTGACCTGTTTTTATGTACTGGGAGGTTCATCAGATAATGGCAACACAAATATCACCTCACTTTAACAAACCGTCTTCAGTTTTGTTATGATAGCAAACATTTAAAACAAATATAACAAATTAAACCATACGTCAAGTCATAGACAAATACGGCAATTACGTTTTAAGGCTTAATCAGACGGTTATCCGTATCTAGTGTGATTATACAGTATATATACACTGACATGTAAATAATGTGTCGGGCCATTACACAAATTAAAATTATTGCCTCATAAATACGGTAGCATGGGTGGGTGGCAGTGGTGGAGGTGTGTGTCTGAGGTGGGTGGCTGGGTGTAAAGGGATGGGGGCGCGAGTGTGTTGAATGACCGGGAGTGAATCATGGTCGTGTGTGTGCGCCTTCTGGTGCCGCCCCCGGGTCATCCGTCCACCCACACATTATATTATTATTATTATTATTATTATTATTATTATTATTATTATTATTATTATTATTATTCATCATCATATCATCATCATCATCATCATCACATCATCATCATCATCATTACTCCCTCACCACTCTCTTACCTTTCTCCTATACTGTATTGGTGTTATATAGTGCTCATACATACATACACCCACTCGTATGTACACTATAAAAGTCACATATTGCAGTAATTATCTCCAAGAGTGTTTGATAAAAATAACAATATATTATAAGAAATCCCTCCCCTCCCCTCTCCTCCTCCATCCCTCACTTCTCCCCCTCCTCCTCCACCTCACTCCACCCTCCTCCCATCTCACCTCCCCTCCTCCATCCTCACTCCCCCTCACTCTCCCCATCCTCCCCCATCCGTCACTTCCCAGAGCCAGACTGACGTAAAGTTTGGAAGTTGTGTGTTATAAAATCTTTAGACTGAAGGTGACCTGATTGTCTGGAGAATTAAGACCAATTTTGTGTGTAATATTTTTCCCCTATTAGTGTTACCTTGCTCAAGACTGTGGCCTTAGTCTGATACCAAAATACCAAGACTGTTGACCTGTTGCGTGGTGTCGTGTTACTGGCTTAAGTATTCATACGTCGTCTGTATTGTGTATATGGTTGGCAATATTCGCCTGGTGATATTTTTTTTGGGGGGGGGGGACTGTTTATATATTTGAGATTTCTCTTTGTTTATCATTTATGCTGATCAAAACGAAACTGAATATCTTTAAAATAATGTGATTCTGAGTGTGTGAGTTTGGGTAATTTTTGTTGAGTTCAGATATAAGATTAATTGTTATTCTGTGTATATTTCAGTAACACCTTATTAGAACTGATAACAATAATGGACTCTAATAAAACACAATATTCTAGTGTATTGTATGTATGTGTGTTGGTCTGTTGATGCGTTATTAACCTGTTCTTGATGTTGTTACTTGACAAGAACGGACCAATCGCTTCCGTGGCAGTGTGTACGGTGAGTCTCGTGTTGCTGCACTGTACTGTAACACACTTTCTCCTCCTTATATTTACCTTTGTAACTTTGCTCCACCCACTTTTGGTTTCCTTAGCAACCATTATATTCCTTAGACGTTGATTGGCTCCTGGTTGCTAAGGTAAGTAGCTGCTTGTTGCTAAGATAACTGGTAACAAGACTCACGTAGCAACAATAACCAAACAGCATCTAAGAATTGTGTTGGTTGCTAGGGTAGCCAAGAGAGATAGGGGCTTAACGTATAGAAGTAGTGACCGCTGGGCTCCCTGTGCCCTCCCCAAGCTTCTCGTTTGTTTACAATTGGTTCAGCTCACTTGGTTGATCCTGAGTATTTTTTATGTAGTAGATGAGTATTGGGTTATTATCTTCTAAATGGTGATTGAAGTGGAGGGTCTTGTAGGTATCTGTCTCCCATTGGCCTTAACCTAACCTAACCGTATCTTACCTTAACCTTACCTTGCTTTACCTAGACAATCCTGATCTTACCTTGCCTTTCATTACCTTACCTAAGTATTAATATGAGGGTTCAGTCCTAATGAGTATCAATCCTAATTTGGTTAGGTTATGTCAGGTCAGGACAGGGTAGGTTAAGTTTGGTTGGGTTAGGTTAGGTTAGGTTAGGGCCCATTTTCACCATTTTAAGTTATATCTAAAAGAATGTAATTATTTTGTCAATTGTAATGTCAACAAACAAGTAAGCGGGAAAATATAGGCCATAAATAACATATTTTCCAAAGACTATACCTCTCCCTGATGGAATATTGGAATCTATTGAAATAACCTCCCTCGCTCCCTCCCGGGTCTATGAAAAAAAACGGACAAAAACCCCTCCGGACATAAACCCGACCCCAACCGGACAAAACCCCACCCCTACCGGACAAAACCCCACCCCCACCGGACAAAACCCACAACGGACAAAATCCCCTCATAGTAAAAATAAAACAAAATCTATTTTCTGTTTATAATACCGAACATTATGAAATGTAATTTATATGATAAATAATGAATTAAAACTATATCAGCAACATTCACCTCATGTTAAAAAATAAGACAAAATCTAATTGGAGTTTTTATTAATTTCTTGCAAATCCACTTTGACAATATCTCTTACTAAGACGATGTGTGGACCAAATGAAGTGTAGGCTATACCGGACTATAGTCATATCATAAGCCTATATTATGCCCAATGCCTCTGAGCATTTCCTCCAATGTCTTGCGGCCATCTCTAAAATCAACACATAGATTTCCCGAGTCGTTTTTTATAAGGTCTTTGGTTTCCCGTCTCACGTTTATGAAGTGGTTGACCTCTCGCGCCAAGTGTAAGAGTCAAGGACACAATGGCTGCGTCTTTCCTGATGAACTCAATAGCAGTCCAAATTGTAGGGTGAGAGTAGCCCACCAGCTGTTGGAATCCACGATTCCAACTCTCACAGAGGTTGTTGGTGCGGTATTCGTTGTCAATAGTAGCGAGGTTTACATTCCATTTCTCTGGTGGGAATAATGGAGGAATCCTCCGCACTCGCATTGTCACAGGAACTGGATATTGTCTGGTCTGGCCAATGCGGCGGTATGTGCCGGTGACGTAGTTCTCATCAAAGTGATCAACAAGGTCTTCAAGTCATCAGGAGTATTGTCTATTATGTCGTCCATTCCATCAGAAACACGACCAACAGGAAGACTGGCAAGTCCATCTAGCATGCCACAGAAATGCTTGAAATCGTCATCTTCTTTGTATCGGTTATTCAGTCCAAGACTCTGTATTTTTCGCCAGGTACTGTACTTCGTGTCACGTGGTAGAAACACGCCTTGGCATTAACATGTGGACCCAGCATATTGTTGATGGCATTCAGGGCTGCTTGTTCGAAGTCTGTGATTGTTGTTGTGACATCCATGTAAAATCCAAGTTCCTCTCCCTTGTCATGAACTGCTGTCAACATTTCTTCATATATCTCTTGGGATTTACGAGACAGGAAGGCATAAACACAGCTCAGTGCAGATTCTCCTAGAGGGGCACGGATGATGTATAGTTGTTCAAATAGAAATGGTGCACAGGTAAAAGTCCCATCCATATACCACGTGTCGGAACCTGCCAGATGGCATAGACCTTCCTCGGTGGCAAACATGATGAGACGGTACCTTGCTTCTATCCCACTGTCATGAATTAGGGAAGGGTGTGAGTCTGATCCACCTGTCATTGTCCACTCGCCTTCAATTCTCAACTCTTAAAGAGATGATGGATCTTTGGGACGGCCTGCCTGTCGATGTCTACGGATAGTTCTCTTAATGGAATCCATCTGACCAGTGCAGCTCGCCCCTCTTGAGTCATCTCTGCCATACTGTCCAGTAGGATCTGTCCAGTGTTCCCCCTGTTGGCAACTGCACCTTCTTTTAGAGTCTGTCGGGCTTTTGTTGCCTCCATTGCAAGTGTATCTGGTGTGTGGTTGTGGTCTATGGTGGAAATTATATTTTGGACATCCAGATCTGTTGTAAGGTTGCCGTTGCAGGAGAGAGCCGGAACATTCCCAGCGTTTGGTTGAAGAAGACGTAGACTCCCGTGTGTCTATATAGCCACGATAACAGAGTTTTTCTCCACCGTTATTGCTGCACAATTTCACTAATAACTATAACAATGTAAATCACAAAGTAATTCACAATACACTCGTGATTAAAATATTTAATGAAACTTGTAAGAAAAATAAAAAAGAGCTATCTAGCTTCCAATTGTATTAAAACACTGCTTAAGGAAAACCGAATTAGTGCACAAGTGAACAAGGTTTTTATACAGTTCGCCTCATGGTCCCACACGTCATTACAGAGACCAGAGATGTGAGGTCACGGGTCCCCCTGAGGTCACATAAGGTGAGGACAGTAATGATATTTGTAAGAAATTTTTAAAAAACTTTAAATAAGTTTGTTTTATTTTCTACCATGAGTTAAATATTGAGGCTTAAATAGAGTTGTAATTTTTTTCTTTACCATTTAACTTACACTTCATAATGTTCCATACACACATTTTAAATAAATTTTGTTTTATTTTTTGCTATGAGGCGATTTTGTCCGGTGGGGTGTTTCTCCGTATCCCCTCCCTCCCTCCCTCGTCCCTTCCTCCCTCCTTTGCAACCTTCTCTCCCTTGTTCCCTCGCAACATTCCCTCCCTCCTCCTCCCTCCTTCCCCCCTCCCCCCTCCCTCTACGAGCAACAACATGCAACATGAGTAATATTTGATGTTTAATATTTTTGTTGATATGTTGCAGATTACCTTGGGCGACGTACAGTGAGATTTAGCAAAGGTTGGTAGCATTGTTGGTCTTCCTTCATGTACGAGTGTTTACGGTTGGTAGCCTTGGCAAGTTACTCTCTTTTGCACACCGGTTGGTAGCCCTGTTAGTTTCCTTTATTTGTTTTTAATGTTGATTGGTAGTCCTGCTAGTTTTCTCCTTGTTGACATGGTTGGTAACCCTGTGAGTCTCTCTCTCTCTCTCTCTCTCTCTGTTTACCAGCAAGACGGCCAATGTTAGACAAATGGCAGATGAAATTCAACGTGGACAAATGTAAAGTACTCAGTATAGGAGATGTAAACAGGGAAACCAGATACCAGATGAACAACGATGCCATAGAGAAATCCGACTGCGAGAGAGATTTAGGAGTAATGATAAGTAGGAACCTTAAGCCAAGTAAACAATGTGTTTTTGCTCGTAACAAGGCTAATAAAGTACTTGGGTTCATACAAAGGAGTGTTAGTTACAAGACTAGCGAGGTCATCCTAAAACTGTATCTTGCTCTTGTGAGACCACACCTGGATTACGCAGTTCAGTTCTGGTCACCGTATTACAGAATGGATATAGAATCCTTGGAAAGAATTCAGAGGAGAATGACAAGACTAATCCCGGGCATTAGGAACCTTGAGTATAGAGACAGGTTAAATTTGCATCTGATAGAGGTGTATAAGTGGAAAGGGCTTTGCACTATCCAACCAGGAGCGAACTCGTAACAATGGTTTTGAGAGATTTAGGCGAAATAGGTAAACAGCAGAGTAGTGGATGAATGGCAAGTTACCAAATATCATCATTAACTCGATAGAGGTGTATAAGTGGAATGGGCAATAGGGCTCCAATGTTCTTACAAAGGGGTTTACATTCGTATCTAATAACAGCGTGAACCTTATAACCCTAATCTAACAAAGAGATGTTTATGGTTAGGTTTTGGTGAGGTTTAGGCTTTCAGCTTTATTAAAAAAAATAATTGGTTTAAGTTGTCCCGTTCGTGGTAGATCTATAACATTGGCCGCGCTTCTGTCTGTATCGGGTGTGTAGTGACAGGTGTTGATATACTGTGTAGTTTATCGCCGCTGCTGTTGTTGTTGTTGTTGTTGTGTGTATATCTCTCTGACCTAACTCTCGTATCCGCTGTGTATTGCTGGATGATTATCATACGTGTATATATTTTTGGCCCTTATTTGCTTTTTAGTATAAATATTCTATACATGTACACCTTGAGTACTTTATACACACACACACACACACAAAGCACTTATCTGATTCGTACACATACTTGCACCAAATCGGTCACGAATACCATGTTGTACGTAATTGGCTGACTGAATGTGACAAGCAACCTATAATATATATCCTGTACATACACAGCCAATGATGTGTTAGCTACGTCATATCCTTTACATCACCCAACCAATGCCGTGCGAGCTCTAAAATGCGGTTTACATCATAGATTAGATAACATTTAATACAACAATTTCCTTTTTCTTTGTGTAAATTGATTCTCATAGGTTAGGTTAAGTTATGTTAAAAGACTATTACACTTGGGACTCTATAACTAAGTGTCGTCATTTAGCACCAATTAAGAGATGTTTACACTGAAAATCTGTCTTAGATACGTTGATCCGGGACACCAATTCCATGATAAAATTAACGTGGCTTCGTATTCAACCATAACTTTAAACTTTCTTGTGTACCGTTTTATGGGAAGTGAATAGTGAAGGAATTATTGAGAATCTCGGAAGACTTTATATTATCTATGGTGCTAGTGAATGGTAGGGTGACGTACTGTGCAGGGTGCTAGTGAATGGTAGGGTGACGTACTGTGCAGGGTGCTAGTGAATGGTAGGGTGACGTACTGTGCAGGGTGCTAGTGAATGGTAGGGTGACGTACTGTGCAGGGTGCTAGTAAATGGTAGGGTGACGTACTGTGCAGGGTGCTAGTGAATGGTAGGGTGACATACTGTACATGGTGCTAGTGAATGGTAGGGTGACTATCTGGTGCTAGTGAATGGTAGGGTGATATACTGTATATGGTGCCAGTGAATGGTAGGGTGACTATATGGTGCTAGTGAATGGTAGGGTGACATACTGTACATGGTGCCAGTGAATGGTAGGGTGACTATATGGTGCTAGTGAATGGTAGGGTGACATACTGTACATGGTGCTAGTGAATGGTAGGGTGACGTACTGTACAGTCAGCAAAAAAGGTTACTACACCCCTTGATCTGGTGGAATAAAAAATGAACAATAACTTGAGACACGCTGATGTACCGGATAGGATGGTACCGTTCATTACCTGAGTCTGTAGAGAATCCTTCCTCGTACAATGTGGTGATAAGAGTTTGTCAAATAGTAACATATGTTTTGAAAGCCATTTAGCATTTATGTTCAATGTATTACTTTAGTGATGAATGAAAATGGATGTATTTGTGCAGCGCGGGACGAGGATTGTTGCCACTTCCTGTATGAGAGAAAACCATTAAAAGTGATGATTATAATATATGTTTTGTTAATATTTTGGTTGTACTTGAAGATATAGTAAAGTGTTAGTAAATCGTTCATCTGTTAACGACAACTAATGTTATTATGATATATTATTTTATTTGAGTGAAATATAAAGTAAAGACAGACGTATTCTCCCTCACTAAGAGGACGACCGTGAGGCAGTACTGGTGGTCTTGGGTCATGATACCAACATGAACTCCAGGTTTTATTTCAATATTGGAACATGACTTGGTAGTTGCGACCATATGACTCGTCCACAAGAAGCCACACAGGACGGAAGGCTGGAGCAGCAACCCTAAAGGACATGCGAGGCGGGTTATCATCCTTCACTGGTGGGACCAAGTCCACAGTTGTGAAGTGGATGAGGCACTATTAAGTAACTGGACCATAGAGGACGAGATCAGTTCTGTATAACGCTCACTAAACTGATACGTGTTAAGTGTTCACCTGATGACTCAGATCGTTACACACGGCAGGGGTAGAGAGACAGTAAGTGGTGGGTGACGTACTGTACACCTTACGTCGCATTAACCGAACCAGTCAACTTCAAGCCAGAACTTAATAACATCTCAACAATATTGTAACTGAATTTAACCTAACGTAACCTAACCTAACCCCAGATCACACCTAACACTACTGTACCGTGATTTAATCTAACCTAGGTTAATGTAACTAAAACCTTAATCAAATCTAACCATATTTTAAATAACTTATCCAAATTGGAACTTAACCTGATAGTAACTTAACCGAATCTAACCTACATTTAAATGAAAGCAACCGAATACGCGGTGTTATTATGACAATTTTAATCCGGTTCCAGGTCGCTGTCAAGGCTCAGCAACCTGGGAGACAGGACAGTTTTCTATGTCTCACACGATCACTGGGGAGGGGAGGGGGTAACTCCTCTGTTTCAGCAACTGCCTTGAACTCTTGTGTGTTTGACAAGTTTATTGATGTTACTGTTAAGTGTGGGTTAAGTTTACCCATGTTCCTCACACATGTTCACGTCCTCTTGAGGTTCTTCATGCACTTAATGTTTACTACCAGTTTTAATAGTACTTTGTAGTCATTGTTCTCCAATAACCTCTGTTGTTTTAATACTTGGTGTAAGATGGATACATATGTATATATTTTTTTATTTATATTTGCTCTCAGTATTATGATGTTGAATCCATGGCTTCAGTTCTTGCTTCAGCACCACTGTGTTTGATGTTATAAGCCAAATGTTAATGTAAGTGTAGCTAAACATTTGTCAAGTTCCACATTATCCAGCCGTTGTGTGATGAACTCTCCTTCAGCAACCCTACTGTAAGATACCTCTCCTCCGTCTTAGTATCTCAAGTGTCAGTATAAGTGATACATGTCAGATTTAACAGGATATCAACAAGGGAGGCATAATGTTTTAAATTTGTCTTAACTTATAAAGCGGAACAAAGATTCGAAGCTGCTTTGAAACACTCCACACAGGGATCACCGAGTTCCTGGCGTATTTGTGCTGATTTTTTTTTCTCCAGGCGCGTGAGCTGGCTCATGAAGCATTAATGTGTTGTACAATATCCATGAAGTGAGCCAGAAATAAATTAACTTCTCCAACTGTTCTCACCTTCATTTCGAAACGTAATTCCGGTGCGATTTACTTTTGTTGTGAATAAAAACCATTATAGTTTACAAAAAGAAATCATCAGCTTTGATCCCTTTCTCGGCTTCATACAGGTTCGTACCCTTAATTAACCCACTAACTGGAGGTATAACACACCTAACTGCTTCACTTACAATTGAAGCATTAAGAATTTTTCTCGTATCCTTATTTAAGGAAAACCATTAGATAATGATTTTTTTTATGAACCTGAACCTAAAGTCGATCTTATCCCGTCTGTGAACCTCGTCCGGGTACTCATACACTGTGCAGTAGTAGGTGTGGCTCAAGGGGTTCACTGCTGGGATTCATAACTAAAGTGTTGGGTGTTGTTGGCCGGACGTGCTGGCGGTACACACACACACACACATACACACACACACACACAATAATTACGAAGAAAAATACATTTTCGGAGTGTTATTTACTATCAGTTAGTTTAAACTACATAGTGTGGTAGAGAGACGGGGGCGCCATTCTCTGTCAAGGGGAACATAAACATGCTGGGAGCTGAGTGGCCCCGGACTGAGTTTAGCAAAGTTTGTCACTTGTCGAGCGAGGCACTGAATAATTCCTGCTCCTCCCCACCAACTCCTTCACGCCTCGAAATTAGGGAAAAAAAGTCTTTAAATATTTTGTTTGCCACTGTCTAGTTAGGCCAGTGTTTGCCTTACCAGATGTTATAATGGGCCCCAATACTAATAGGCATCCCTTCTAATGGGCCCTAGTCCTTATAGACACTAGTCCTAATGGGTCCCAGTCCTAATTAACATCATTTCTAATGGACTTCAATCCTAATGGATTCCAGTCCAAACTCCAAGGCAGGTTAGCTTGGCTATACCTTCCTCTGGAAGGGTAAGCCAGCAGGGGAGCGAACCATATTTATCGATTTGCTTTACCATCCGTCAATGCATCCTACACAGGGTAACCGAAAATGTCTGTTGGGACTAACGAGCGCCTCAAAACATTCCGAGTCCCACTGAATCACTCACTTCATGCCTTTTTCATCAATGCATACGCCCCAACATTGAATGCAGAGGATGGCTTCAAGGAGGCCTTTTGTGCCGACCTTGACAGAGTGCTGACATCTATCCCCAGAGAAGACAAGGTTGTGCTCCTTGGTGACTTCAATGCCAGAGTTGGCAGAGATGCTGACATTTGGGAGAGAACCATGGGGAGAAATGGACTAGGCAAGTGTAACCACAACAGCCAACTGTTGCTCAGCAAGTGTGCTGCACACAACCTCATTATCACCAATACCTTGTTCAGGCAGGCCGACAAGTTCAAGGGTTCTTGGCAACACACACGATCCAAACACTGGCATCTCATTGACTACATCATTGTCAGAGAAAGAGATTGCCGAGATTTCCTCATCACCCGTGCCATGCATGGCTCAGACCTCTACGGCACTAATCATCAGCTTATCAGTGCCAAGCTCTCATTTCACGTCTTCCCAAAACGGCGAAGGCAGCAAGCCTCAAGAAGAGGTTTTAACACTTAAGAGTATGGAGGATTCAGCGGTAGCACATGCTTTTGGAGAGCAGCTCGAACATGAGTTGATTAACAACCTGACAATAAACAAATCCCAGTGCTGAATAAGATATTCTCAACAATGTCATGACAAAAACCTGCATAGAGCCCCTCGGTCAGATCGAAAGAATACACCAGAACTGGTTTGATGAAAATGACCCTGAAATCAATGTACTTGTCGATGATAAACATGCTGCTTTGACTGACTGAGAGAACAATCTTCATTCTCGGACCATAGGTGATACCTTCTGCAAGAAGAAAGCAGTATCCCAGTGTGAACCTCGCAGTCTAAAGAACGACTGGTTTAAAAATAAAGTATGTGAAACATAAACTTGCAGATCAGGACAAGATGCACAGATTTTTCAATTCCACTTAAACATTTTATGGGCCAATCACTCATGGCACAGCCTCCCTCTGCTCCTCCAATGGTAACTCACTAAATAAAGACGAAGAAGGCATCCTTCAGCCCTGGAATGAGCATTACCAATCACTGCTTAACCGAAACACCAATATTAATGTCCTGACTACCCAGCAGGTCCCTCAGCATCCAAAAGTGACCCACCTCAGATATCCTCCATCCCTGGATGAGATAGATACTGCCATCAAACAGATGGAAAATAACAAAGCCTCAGGGTCTGATGGAATCTCAGCCGAAGTGTATAATGCAGGAGGACCTTTGCTTTCCAGCCATCTCCACTCTCTCCTGGAGAATGTATGAGAAAAGGAGGAATTCTCCCAAACTCCTAAAGACGCCTCCATCGTCAATATTTATAAGAATAAGGGAGACCGGTCAGACTGTGGCAGCTACCGCGGGATGTTGCTGCAGTCTGTAGCTGGCAAGATTATCGCTGGAGTCCTTCTGAACAGACTTCTTCCTGAGGCGGAAAACGTGGCATCACTGACATCACTGACATGATCTATGCTGCCCGCCAGATACAGGAAAGTGCAGAGAACATCGTCATGACCTGTACTTGGCCTTCATCGACCTAACCAAGGCCTTTGACTCGGTAAAACTGGGAAACCCTCTGGCGGATCCTCAGCCGTTTTGGCTTCCCACCAAAATATATCGCCATTGTGAGGCAACTCCACGATTGCATGAACAGCAGTATCCTGCACAATGGCATCCAATGTGAGTCCTTTCCCATCCGAACGGGGCTAAAACAAGGATGTGTACTGGTACCAACACACTTCCATTTTCTTGGGTGCCTTCCTTATTAGTGCCAATGCCAATTTAGCCAGCGGGGTGGACATTACGTACCGGATGAAGGGTCTTTTCAACATAAGACGACTCCAGACAGGAACAAAGGACATAAAACTCAGATTCTCTTTCAGCCTTACCCTGGTTCAGCCACACCTCCATCATCCATCCAGCTTAACGGTACTACCCTCTCTAATGTTACTCACGTTCGGTATCTCGGCTCCCACCTGTCCACCACCGCAGATATCGATGAAGAGATTCAGCATCGGATTAGATGTGCATCACAAGCCTTTGGCAAATTTCATACCCATGTCTCCAGCTGTAGGGAGCTGAAATTATCTACAAAGTTGCACGAATATCGAGCAGTGGATCTCTCTACCCTGCTATATGGCAGCAAGACATGGGTCACATACAGGAGGCACCTCAAGGAACTTGAAAACTTTCACCAACGTAGTGTATGTTCCATCCTCTAAGTTCGCTTGGAAGACAAGAGAACAAATGCCTGTATTCTCGCTGACACCAATTGTAGGAGCATCGAGGCTATGCTGGACTGGCTATGTTACCCGTATGGGCGGCAGTAGACTGCCAAAGCAGCTATTTTACAGTCACCTAACGAATATTAAACATAACGCCGGCGGGCAATTGAAAAGAAATAAGGATAGTCTTAAGATACACCTGAAAAAGTGCCAAATCGACCCCCTCACCTGGGAGACGATTGCTCCACACCATAACGCTTGGAGGGCCATCACACAAGATGTCAATACATTTTAGTTAAACCGATTGCATAACGAGGTACAGAAGCGCTAAAGCCGGAAAGACACTTCTGCCGCCGCCCTCCTGCACTAGATGTAGCCTTCCACACGTGCAACATCTGTGAACGACGCTGCCGGTCCCGAATCGGTCTCTTTAATCACCTCAGAACTCACCAACGAAGGTGACATCCTTAATAACTCATATCATTGTATCATAGCTGGATGATCGTCATACTCGATTCCGAGTGACAGCAAAGTAGTAGTAGTAGTGTGAGGAGTAATAGTTTTAGGTTCTTCAACTGCCGGGGTTATTATGCACCCTCACTAGGTCTTAGTTTTAGGTGCTTCAACTACCAGGGTTATTAAGCACCATTCAGTAGATCTTAGTTTTAGGTGCTTCAACTACCAGGGTTATTAAGCACCGTTCACTAGGTCTTAGTTTTAGGTGCTTCAACTACCAGGGTTATTAAGCACCGTTCACTAGGTCTTAGTTTTAGGTGCTTCAACTACCAGGGTTATTAAGCACCGTTCACTAGGTCTTAGTTTTAGGTGCTTCAACTACCAGGGTTATTAAGCACCGTTCACTAGGTCTTAGTTTTAGGTGCTTCAACTACCAGGGTTATTAAGCACCGTTCACTAGGTCTTAGTTTTAGATGCTTCACTAAACAACAACATCATTTAAAGATAAAGAATGTTCTGTCTGGATTTTCTAAGTTAAATTCAACTTATTAAAATGGTGATCGATATTTTCTTCAGAACTCTGACTTTGTACAGTATATGACCCGACCCAACTAGTCTACACCTAATCCAGTTTAATCCAACTGAACTCACCCTTAGTTAACTTAACCTATACCTTAATGTTTTTTAACCAACCCAAAGATGACCTAACCTACCCTTAGTTGACCTAACTTACTCTAAATTAATCTAATCCATCCAAAGTTAATATAATTCACCTTAATTTAATCTAACCAAAGTAAACCTTTTCCTAACCTAACCTAACCTAACCTAACCTAACCTAACCCTTTCCTAACCTAACCTAACCTGGTCCCGGAGGCTAACCTAAGTTAACTTAATAGTCTCCTATCTATCCAAATTTATTGCTCTGTGGTAGAAAAATGTTCTTTAGCTGGTAGGCAAACGTTCTCGGAAAGGTAAACAATGTTCTCAGGTAGACAGATGTTCTCTGGTAAGGTGAACAAAATAATGTTCTCGTCCTGTATATAAAGCCATTTAGCCTCGGAATTTTAGGAATGAACTTGTGGGCCTTGAAATGACTGTCATTGTCAGGGAGCCTAAAACTATCGACACTACCAGAACTCATTCAACTCTTCCAACTCTGTCAAAAAGTTTTAATGCCTTTAAAGTTTCGAATCCAATCGAGTTTGCTTATGGTTTCAGTAGGTGTTTCGTATCCCCGTTTTGTACAATAACGGATATTTAAAAGGTTTCGAATCCTTTGTATTTCCCGATTTGTTTTGTTGGTGTTTCATAGTTTCGCTTTGTATTGTATTTAAATGTTTCAGCGTTATTGAGGTTTTGAATCCAGTGAGGCTTCATTGTCTTTGAGCTTTCGAATCCAGTGAGGCTTCATTGTCTTTGAGCTTTCGAATCCAGTGGGGCTTCATTGTCTTTGAGCTTTCGAATCCAGTGAGGCTTCATTGTCTTTGAGCTTTCGAATCCAGTGAGGCTTCATTGTCTTTGAGCTTTCGAATCTGGTGGGGTTTGGTTACGTGTACACCTTTTCTGTGTTCATCTTGTCTTAATTATTTTTATGGCTCTGGTGGATAAAGAGAGAGAATGATAGTAATGAATGGGAGAAATGGACGAGGAGTGTTTTATAAGACATGTGTAGAAAGATATTGAAAACACATACGCCTCACACACACACGCACACACGACTCACACACACACACACACACACATACATCCTCAATTTACCTACAAAATACACACACAAAATTAATCCTTTACCCAACATACAGTAAATAATGTTTACTCGTTGTGGTGTTGGAGTTTTTGGGTCAGTAAGTCTCACTATTACATGTCATATCCCACGTCACAACAACATGAGTTTTTCCATCACAAAACCTAAAAAAAAAAAAAAGACCGATTGGTGTATTTTCCGGATAACTAACGCTAATTTCACACTACATTTGTCCCTTAAACGACCCAGCCCATGTTTAACCTGAGTGTTGTACTAGATAACAACTGAAAAATACTAGCGTGAAACAGGCTGTTGAATTTTAATGTAGTGTAATTGTAAGCTTAGATCTCCATACCTTCTCTCCCTAAAGGAATCTGGTGTTTATGTTCTGAGGTTGAATATATTACAGTAACCCTGGAGAATATCTTATCTTGTGGTAGTGAAATAGACTACAGTGGTGTTAAATGCCAAACAGACACTTGGGGTTTATTGAAGTACGACTCGAAGCAATATGACAACGAAGGAAAGGTTAGGGTTTGTTAGGTCAAGTAATGAAGTAGTGTCGGCTTGTCTGGTGGCTAAAACATTGTCATTTGTGGTTGGTGGTTAAACATTACTGTATTCCATTATAAAAGAAACCTTATGTAACCTAATGTAACCTAACCTCACCTAACCAACTAAGATTCCATTCCTATCCTGTACACACAAGTTGATCTTACGAATAAGTTACTATAATTATTTTTACATTGTTTATAGTTCATCCCTCTGGCTTCCTACATTATTTATCTCTCTCTTGTCATTCTCATCTTTACTATGTTTCTGTATCCCACGATCCATCCTACGCAATACTGGGATTACAATAGAGCATATATAAAATAAATTATAGTGTAGTGTCGCGTGTTATAAGGTATGGTGGCCTAACTGACTATAGTATCAGGGGCTACGATAGGTTAGGTTAGATTAGGTTAGGTTGTTTTAAATTAGATTAGGTTATGTTAGGTTGGTTTGGTTAGGTTACTTTATGTTTGGTTAGATTAGTTAGGTTAATCTAGGTTAGGCTAATTTACGTTAAGTTAGGTTAGGTTAAATAAGGAATACTAAATGATCGTAGGAGAACAGCAGTAGTAATTGGACACAGTTACAGGTAGTTAACAATCACACAGGTGGTAATTATAGGTCCCGAGTGAGTAATTATAACGGCTGAGAGTAATTAATATCTTGTTATTCATACACACACTCTCTCTCTGTCTGTCTGTCTGTCTGTCTCACACACTTTTCTGTCACTCACTCTTCTCTTCTCTTAAAGGCACAGTCTTAAAATAGGCAGAGTCTTAATAGGGGAATAGTCTTAAAATAGGCAGAATCTTAATAGGGGAATAGTCTTAAAATAGGCAGAGTCATAATAGGGGAATAGTCTTAAAATAGGCAGAGTCTTAATAGGGGAACAGTCTTAAAATAGGCAGAATCTTAATAGGGGAATAGTCTTAAAATAGGCAGAGTCTTAATAGGGGAATAGTCTTAAAATAGGCAGAGTCATAATAGGGGTACAGTCTTAAAATAGGAAGTCTTAATAGGGGAATAGTCTTAAAATAGGCAGAATAGGGTGCCAGATTCTAAATAGGCGCTAAACCCTTAATAGATCCCGTCCCTAAAAGGCCTCAAATACAAATCGAACCTAACCTAACCATATGGACGGAATAGAATTGGGCCCCATTTTTAGGTTAAACTGTGTAAAATTGAAGCCTATTAGGAACCTGGTCCCATTTGAGCACAGTTACTACGAGAACCACTAGAGAAATATTTACCAACATTAACTAACTCATTCACGTCACCATTGAAGGAATTATGGTAAAAATAATCAGTAAAGTTAGGAAGAATTATTAGTAGGGATGACCTGACCTGTGTTTGACCTTGATGACGTCATTTGATACCAGGGCGTAAAAGTGGGCTTCTTGAACCTTGAAACTTTGTCCTGATCTAGATACTTGACCTTAGCCTGTTAACATGAGGTCATTCACTCTTATGTTGATGGACAAAAAAAGACAACTTGTATCATTAAGCTATAAGGAAATTCTTAAGGGTTTTGTTCGGGTGACACGTTATTGTCGTACTTGTTTTGATTCTTAAATCGACATCATTTAAAAAGTATTTCTCCCAGTCGTTCTGATTCCCAACACGACATCTTTTAAAAGGTAATTGCCATACTCGTTATGATCCCCAAAACGACATCACTTAAAAGGTATTTCTCCCAGTCGTTCTGATTCCCAAAACAACATCACTTAAAAGGTAATTATCATAGTCGTTCTGATCCCCAAAACGACACAATTTAAAAGGTAATTATCATAGTCGTTCTGATTCCTAAAACGACACCATTTAAAAGGTAATTATCATAGTCGTTCTGATCCCTAAAACGACACCATTTAAAAGGTGATTATCATAGTCGTTCTGATCCCCGAAAACGACACCAATGAAAGGTTGTCGTTCAGGTCTGCTCAATTACAGCGACATCAAACCATTAAACTAACTTTCTCCTCTTTACCCACCTCAGGTTCGCCAGTGCCGGAGAAGCAGCCAGCACTGACGGTGGTTCCTGGGCCTCAAGTGGCGAACATGTACTCCGCCCCTTCCGACACCAAGCTCTCCGAGGACCTCACGCCCACGCCCTCACACCCGCCCTTCGAGGAACTTACGCCCACAAACGACGCCAAGGTGCGGACAGTACACGCCCTTAACAGATTAAGCGGTGACTCTGGCCACACCTTTATCCCTGACCCTGTAAGTGACGTGTTATTGTGGTGAGTGGGGGAGTGAGTGGTGAGTAGGTGGTGGTGAGTGAGTGAGTAGGTGGTGGTGAGTGGGAGTTGAATGATTGGTGAGTGGATGGTGAATCGGTTGCGAGTGGGAAGTGAGTGGTAAGTGGGAAGAGAGTAGGTGAGTGGGAAGTTAGTAGGAGTTGAGTGGGAAGTGAATAGGTTGTTAGTGGATATTGAATGGGAGGTGGGCGATAAGTGGATTACTTATAGAAGGTGAGTGTGGAGTGGACGGATATAGGAAGAGAGTAAATCAACACAGGCATTGGGCTAACTAACGCACCTATCCACCTCCCCCCCTCCCCAAAAAAACTTCCTCACATAGACAAAAAATTTACACCTATCAGTCAATTCAGTAAAGAAACACCAACCATTAGACTAAGGAGAGAGAACCAATAACAGCCAACCTTGAATACAACATTCGAGTCTTACTTCAACCTGTGGCAGACCCCTTGAGTTGTTCCTCCAGACGTTTCCTGGGGACATCTTGAGAGCACTTCGTCAGGTTAGGTTCTCCTCACCTGGATGACTGTCACTAGAGACACCTGATAAAAGTGTAGGTGTTGGTGAGTTATCTGCAGAGTTATTAGTGTAGTTTATCCTGTTATTGGCGTAACTATCACGTTTGTGGGTATTTGTTCGATGATGATATTATTATTATTAGAAGTAGTAGTAATAGGTGTAGTAGTAGTAGTAATAATAGCTGTAGTAGTATTAGTAATAGTTGTACTAGTATTAGTAAAAGTAGTGATAGTAGTTGTAATAAAAGTAGAAGGGCAAATGGCTTCAGTCTCAATAAACAAGAATTTACAGATGCCATTGCTCTAAGGTACGGTAGGCCAGTAGGTTTGCCCTCCCAATGTGTGTGTGGGTCTTCCTATGACGTCGATCACGCCATGGTGTGCAAGTAAGGGGGCTTCATATGCATGAGGCATGACGAAGTAAGGGATCTCACAGCAAATATGTTGAAGGAAATCTGCCGTGATGTCAGGGTAAAACCGACCCTCCTTCCATTGGACGGTGAGATTTTCCAACATAGGACTTCAAACACATCCAACGAAGCCCGTGTTGACGTCAGTGCTCGAGAATTCTGGACGCGAGGACAGCGAGCCTTCTTCGACATCAGGATTTTTTATCCCATGGCCGCATGTCACCGTAACTTAGCTCTCGATGCTGCACACAGGAGGAATGAGAACGACAAGATAAGGGCATATGGGGAGAGAATTCAAAACGTTGATCAAGGCAGCTTCACTCCTCTAGTGTTCACAACCTCTGGTGGGATGGGACCAAGTGCAAGATGCTTCTACGCCAGACTCGCGAAGGTGATCTCCGAACAGAAGCAGCAGCCCAGAAGTTATGTTACAGCCTGGATGAGATGTCGACTGTCCTTCTCTCTCCTTCGGTCGGCTTTGCTCTGCCTTAGGGGAACGAGAGCATCGGCCCTAAAGCCGACAACAGTTGCAGATATTGACTATGAGGCTACAGTCACTGAATGCCGCATAGATCTGCGGCTTAACCAACTCAACACAGCCAGGATAGCTACTTATGTATTAGGATATTTAATATTAGGGTAATAAAATGGTGGCGAAGGTGTGGCTGCTGGGGGAGGCAGGAGGCCATTTTATTGAAAAAATATAGAGATAAAAGTAGTGGGAGTAGTAGAAAAAGTAGTGGTAGTAATAAAAGTAATAGTAGTAGTAGTAGCAAAAGTAGTAGTAAATGTAGTGGTAGTAGTAGTAGTAATAGCAGTAAAGGTAGTAGTAGTAGTAGCAAAGGTAATGGCAGTAGTATTAGCAAAAGTAGTAATAGTAGTAAAAGTAATGGTAGCAAAAGTATTCGTAGTATTGTGTAACTTCAAGTCAACGACAAGACATCATCACAAACTAAATGCACACCTCACCCAAGTCACCTGCCATAGTTACTTTCAAGAAATAAAGAAGTGTATATTTCACCACTATTTCCATAAAGTGTTCTTTAAATAGTTGGTAATAGTAGTTAGAAATAATAGTAGTAGTAGTACCGGGTAGTAGTTAGTAGTAGTAGTAGTAGGTTAGTAGTAGTAGTAGTAGTAGTAGTCAGTTGTAGTTAGTATTAGTAGTATTATTATTACTGCACAGTCGTCGTAGCAAAGGTTTAGTACGGTATTATATTCGTTGGGTCTTATCACTATTATATACTGTATATATATCGAGTCTCAGTCCTAAAAGGTAGACCTGTTTTCTCTCTCTCTCTCTCTCTCTCTCTCTCTCTCTCTCTCTCTCTCTCTCTACACCTTTACTCTAAGTTCTTTAATTTTTTCTTCCTCCTATTCTTCTTTACTCTCTTTCTCAATCATTGTTATTGTATATTTGCAATTTCTTCACCTTGTCGTTATTTTTATACTCTCGGTCTCTCCCTCTCATTATCTTTATTGTATATTCTCTTATTCCTTCTCTTCCATTTTTCTTAGTCTTAACAATGATATTCCATCCAATTTTTTATCGTCTTTTTTTCTTTCTTTACTTCTGCTTTCTCTCTACTTTGTTTCTTCTTCTATCTTCATTACCTCCCCCTCTATTCCTCCTTCTTCCTCCATCATCTTCCCATCTTCTCCCCTTCCTCCTCCCTTCGTCATTATCTTCCCCTCCTAACCTCACCACCCTCTTCCTTCACCCTGTCCTTCTTTCACTCCCTCCCTTCCTTACTCCCTCCTTCCCTCACTTCTTCCTTCTTTCATCCCCTCCTTTCCACAACACTTAACCACCTTCCCCCCTCCCTCTCTCCCTCCCATCTACCCCTTCACTCTCCCCCTCTCTCTTTTATCCTGTCCATGCCTCATTTATCATGTTTCCCTCTCATTTCTGTGTCATCAAGATGTGCTTAATTGTGGTTTAGTCTTTATCAATGTCATATCATCCCAAGATTATGTATAATTCCTTTTTTTTGTTAAATTTCTTTTGTTTTGTGTTTTAATTTTCATGTTATTCTGTTTCTTTATCATTCTTTTATTTGGGTTTTTATTTATTTTTTGTTATTTAATTTTGCTTTTTTATTTAGTTATATAGTTATCTCTTCCTTTATTATTTATTATCTCTCTCTCTTTTATCTTCCTATTTATCATTGTTTTTGCTCTTTTTCTGATTTTTTCTGAATTTCTTTGCTTCATTTCTTCTTTTATTTTCTGATTTATTATATTTTTCATCTTATTATTTTTTCTTATCCTTTGTTATTTTTCTGCCATTTTCCAGTTTCATTTTTATTTTATTTCCCTTCGTATATTTTGTCGTTCTTCAATATTTTTTCAGTTTCTCTTTATTTCCGTCTTCCTCCCTTTAGCCTCTCCCCTCTCCCTCTTTCTTCTTCCTCTTTTTACTTCCTCCTCTTTTAATCTTTCTCTCTCTCTCTCTGCCACATATATTTTCTCTTTATTTCTTGTAGCTCATTCTTTTAGTCTTCCTCTTGTTTTCTTAGTCTTCCTCTTGTTCTTTTAGTCTTCCTCTTGTTCTTTTAGTCTTCCTCTTGTTTTCTTAGTCTTCCTCTTGTTCTTTTAGTCTTCCTCTTGTTTTCTTAGTCTTCCTCTTGTTCTTTTAGTCTTCCTCTTGTTCTTTTAGCCTTCCTCTTGTTCTTTTAGTCTTCCTCTTGTTCTTTTAGTCTTCCTCTTGTTCTTTTAGTCTTCCTCTTGTTCTTTTAGTCTTCCTCTTGTTTTCTTAGTCTTCCTCTTCTACTTTTAGTCTTCATCTTCATCTTTTCTTCATCGTTTCTTCTTCTTTATCTTCTCCTTCTAGTCTTCTTCTTCTTCTTCTTAGTCTTCTTCTTCTTCTTCTTCTTCTTAGTCTTCTTTTTCCTGCTGTTGCATTATGTCATCCACATATTGTTTCACTGCTTCTTCTTCCTCCTCTTCCGCGCCTTCCTTGTTTGCCCTTCCTTTGTCTCTTCCCTCTCTCACCTCTCCTTCCCTCACCTCTACATCCTCCTTTCCGCGATCTTATCTCTCTCTCTCTCAATTTTAACTAGTACTTTAAACTTATTTCTCATCCTGTAATCAGTTTCAATAGTTCAATAATTATCTTATTACTACATCAAAAAGTAATAATAATTATGAATGATGATGAAATATAATAGTAATTAAACAATAATAATATAATATAATGTAATATACTATAATATAATTAATATAATATAATGATGTAGAAAAATCCACATTATTGATAAAGAATAAAATATCAAAATCCCATTACGAAAAAAAAACTTATAATCTCGAAAAAATCCGAATGCACAAATCCACAAAAAATCCTTAAATCCTGCAACAAAATATTCCAAATAGAAAAGAGAAAATTTATAAAATCTTAATAAAAAAATCCAAAATGCACAAAAGGGCTAAAATCCCAAAACAAAAAGCAGAAAAAATGGCCTACCCCCCCCCCACACACACATACACACGCACACAAAAAAATTATAAATAAATATAAAATAAATAACAATAAAATACAAATAAAAAATAAAATCCATAGATATTTCATGGCCAAAAAAAATCTTTAAGATTGATAAGATAATAATCTCACACACACACACACACACACACACACACACACACACACACACACACACACACACACACACACACACACACACACACACACACACACACACACTGCCACATAGTCACCAGACAGGCAGCCTCCTTATGACCCCAACTGCTGGCAAATAATTTTCTTACGACGGAATTAATATTTTTTTGAGTCGACTTGTCTCTTCCCTGAGGTGTGGCCCACAAGACTACTACACCTGCATTCATAATTCTCTCTCTCTCTCTCTCTCTCTCTCTCTCTCTCTCTCTCTCTCTCTCTCTCTCTCTCTCTAACCCGGTAATGCAGTGTTATATCGTTAAAATGAAAAATAAAAATATGTCTGGATTTATTTTTCGGGAACATTGCAAGTGTAAGGGTCATGTAATGTTTTAGTTTGCGAACATGGGATGTGTGTGTTTGTGTAGCTAGGTGCTTGTGTGTGTGTTTGTGTAGCTAGGTGCTTGTGTGTGTGTTTGTGTAGCTAGGTGCTTGTGTGTGTGTTTGTGTAGGTAGGTGCTTGTGTGTGTGTTTGTGTAGGTAGGTGCTTGTGTGTGTGTGTTTGTCTGAGTAAGTTTGTATTTTATTGTTCGTATGAAGGTGTTTGTGTGTATTTTTTTATGTTTATGTGTATGTGCCTGCGTGTGTTTATATTAAAATACAGACATACAGACAGAACTAATAACTCTGGCACCACCTCTTACAGGATAGTGAAGGCGGGCGAGGCTACGTGCCCTTCGTGGACTACAGCGGGAGGGACTATGCGCCAGTACCCAACGGTAGGCGGGCGTCCTTCAGCGACCTGGGGCCCTACACCCACCCTCCGCCCCCTACCTCTCTCTCCTCCGCCGCCCCGGACTTCTGCACCATCAGAAGAGGCACCAGAGCGCACGACCTGGGTGGCGAGAACGGGAGGACCACCACCCTCCTGGGGGGCACAACGACGGTGGGGTCCAACTACCACGACACATCAACGACCTTAAGACACAACGGCAACACCCATACTCTCTCCCGCCACTCCGCCGCTTACGCCACCCTCCGCAACACCACCTACGGCTCCCCTCCGCCCCCGCCTTACCCCAAGAACGCCAAAATAGGATCCCCGCGAGGAGCTACGTCTCCTACGGCATCCCTCACCCTCTCTAACTCCGTGGTTCACGCCGTGGAGGACCGAGGATCACCTGAAGCCAAGTATATCTTCTCGCCGGAGGCCATGATGAAGCCCGGCACGCTGGTGTGACCCCGAGCTTCTTACCACGCCTCTCCTCCTCCTTATCCCACTTCTTGATGTGTTGATGAAACATGTAGGAACAACAAAACCTACAGGAGCTGGGATCCCACCGTAGGACTCTTGAGGGAGCTTACTAGACGCCCCTACGCTCGTCCTCGATATCACGTAGGTTATATAGAGACTACCTGAGGTCTCAGCCAATTCTGGATATCATGTAGGACTCCTGAGTGACTACTATGAGGCTCCCACGACAATTCTGGATGTCGGTTAGCTGTCGAGCTACAGAACACTCCCGAATCTATCGTAGAACTTTCATAAGGGTATTATAGGACTCTGTGAAGCTGCTTCAGGCTCTGATGCCGGTCCTGAATATTACATAGAACTTTTGAGAGGGTACTGAACGCTCGTATGTCAATCCTGGAATTTAAGGAACTAAGGAGGCTCCTATGCCAGTCCTGACCTCTGGCTCTTTCATAGGATATTGGAGTCCTTCAATTAAGAGTGGAGGATGAATTAGCGAGATAATACTTCACGGCTTCACCTGTATTATGGGGTTTCCTCCTTCCTTGTGGATCTTCAGCTACTTCTGTAGGTGTTTAGCTCTCCTGTAGGGCCTCCATCCTTCTGTGGGACTATTTCCAGAACTTGGCCTCTCAACTCCTCTGTGGGTCTCCACTACCTGTGTTGAATTACTGGTAATGGGACCTCCACATCCTCTGTGGGGTCTGTGAAGATATACTGACTAGGTATTCAGGTTCTCATCAAAGTCAAGTAGCCTCAGTCATACCTTAAAAGAATATTAGAGGGAGCTGTCGAAGTGGCTCTCCAGTCTAGCAGCGAGTCATTACCCGCGGCTATCAGCGCCGGGGCCACAAGTCTGCTGCCATAACGACCTTGCAAACGCTAGCAAGTGCACTCCCGCTTCGCTTGGTATTCGAAAACGAGTCTTAGACGATTTTATTGATAATGAAATGGCTCTTATCCTGGAAATTTTTTGAGCTGGAGCGCAGCAAAGGAGTGACCGTGTGTGTGTGTGCTTTATTTTACACGCTTTCTGCTGGCGTGAGTGTGTAGGAAGACTAAAATAGTGGAGAAAGTTTTCATTGCTGAGCTGCATACTTAGCGACCGTCAAAGGATAAATGAATAAGACTTCCTCAAGTGAATCATTAAAAGTCGAGAGTGTTTTGTACACTAAAACACTATTCAAATGAGCAGAAAACCCCCACCGCATATGTTGAGGTGGTGGACATCACAAGGAACCTACCACTGAGTCAATAGCTTCCCTCTTGAGTACCAAACACTAAGACAATGAACGGCGAGCAGAAGAAAAGGTCCTTTTGTAGTCCTAACGCTGCGCCGCCTCGACCGTGAGAGCAGCGACAGTACCAGCAAGAGGTCCAGGTGTTCCCGCCAGTATGGGAGCTACTGTCCTCTTGCCAGCAGTGGTGCTCTGTCGTGGATCGAGTATTGGCCGCAGGAGATATTTGAGGTGCTCACGTTATGAGCAACTGGTCAGTAATTAGTCAGGATTTGGATTGAAGGGCTACTCTATATTGACGGATGAATTTAAAATTATCAAATATGTGTAAAATTATGTAGAATAATGGAGTAAATGGATGATTTATGGTGTTGGTGTTAGGTATGTGTGGTGAAGTGTTAGAGTAGAGAGAATGTCAAGAGGAAACACCGTTACTACCTGCTGGATAGCCTGGCTCGGTGTAGTGAAAGACTCGCCTCACAACCAGGGTACATGACTCTTAACCTAACAGGGAGATGACACACGAGCGGGAAAATTGCTTCATCAGAACTAATGAAATTTAAATAATAAGTTTGATTTATGTTTACATATTTTATGAGGTATATTTCATATTTATTATTTTTTGAATAATTTAATTTGATTCCACTCAGCCAAACTCAGTCAAATCTTACCCAGGTTCAAGAGAAGTTAGGTACGACAAGGTTGGTTAGGCAGTGAAAGTCTTTATTTTGTTTTCTTTTGTTATTTTACCAATAAATAATCTTATGGTTCAGCAGACCAGGTCTCTCTCACATACATGTATCACATGATATATAAATATTTGTGGCGTTTTATATTGTATAATACACAAACGTTTCTGGTATTTGTCATGTGATGTACAAACGTTTCTGGGATTCATACCGAGTGACATACTAACATTTCGCCCAAAAATGTCAGTATGTCACCTAGTATGAACGTTTCTGCAACATATATCAAGTATTATTACGTACGTGTGTTGCCTGTACATCGGTTTATATATAATTGCTTCTGTTGCACGTCTGACAATAACACACACACGCTGGTGCACACAACACGTGCCACCAGACAAACGTTGCCAGCGTGCGTCTCCCCAGACTCTGCGGCTCAACAACTTTGCCATTGGAAGTTAATTTTGTTTCAAGGACCAAACTTTATACTTGTTGTGAAAGTCGTTGTCTCAGACCATAATAGACTTTGCTATTTATTGAAAATTTTAGACCAAATGATAATGACTTTTTCTTCCGAGGAGAGACTCGAGATTAAAAGTTTGTATTCTTTTTTGCATGCTGAGATAGTGAAGAGACACAGGTATCCTTGTGAAGAGAGTTTTTTTTCCAAATGGAGACTATTTGTAAAAAGAAAATTATGTTTTTGTTGAGACCAGAAAAGGCGATTGTCCTTCAGAGTGAAAATTTAAAAGACATGATTGCAGTTGCTACGATACACTGTCCTTGTGGAGAGACAGAATGACATGGACTTTTTTAAGGGAGACAGTTAAAGAGAATCTGAGAGATACTCGGTTTTTGCTCCGAGAGACAAAGAGACATGCAGGTTTTGCTCAACGAGAGAATTAATGACCAACTATTCTTTGAGAGAGAGACAATTAAAAACACATGAATGTCTTTGCCAAGCGAGACAAGAGACGAAGTCCTTGTTGAGAGAGACAATGAAAGAGACGCGATTGTCCTTGTCGAGCGAGACAATTACACAAGTGTCGAGTCGCCTACAAGTTTGTTGGCAGACTGCAAAAGCAACTGTGAGTCAGGCCAGCGGGAACCCGAGAGGAAATTCAAATTAAGTTTCGATAAAAGTGGAGGAGTTCCGTGTACGTGACAAGGACCCGACAGCGTCCTTGTTGGCTGGCTGGCTGTCTCCTGAGAACAACCTCGTGGGCGTTGGAGTACCAGGGTTCGAGTTGGACCTTGACTGACTGGTAGGTGTTTGGAGTACCAGGGTTCAGATAGACCAAATCAGACCCTTAGTGGCTGAGATGGAGTACACGTGTTAAAGCTGGAATACTCTGACCTCGATAACGATGCCTTAAGAGCATGTACACTCACTCACAGTCAATAGACTTGTAATATAAAGGTTGTAATGCCCACTAGTCGCCATCGAGTTTGTAAAAGACAGTTCTCATTATTTTCTGCTTATCCTCTTTCGCTCCGTCTTAAATTACTCCCAAGCGATCCCAGCGAGCGTTTACATTCGAAGTTAACACAGTTAGCTCGTTTTATCTCTCAAGAAACGTACGGGTTCTGCTGCTTCCCGGGCAGCGTTCACACTGTGCTCTCTCAAATAGTTTTCCTTCCATCTGTTTTCACCGAGCGTTCACATCCTGAATTTTAACATCAATCTTTCCCTGCTTTCTCCTTTTGAAGCGTTTACACTCGGCGTTCTCATCAGTGTTTCACTTATCAGGTCTCGCAAAGCATTCACACACTTCGTCCTAATTTAGTGTCTGTATTTTCATGGGATGTTTACACCCAAAGCATTCACTTCCTTTTGGGTTTCAGAGAGGCTTCAGTCCTCGTGTTTATGTGAAATCATCGCTTTCAAGAGAGTGAAATACCTTCCCAAAAGAAAGATCAGACGAGTATCGTTGTCAAGTCTCTTCACCGGAGGAGACGGCCCCTTGCTAACGACTGTAGGTGTCTGATGCGCTCGCGATGTTAAGAAATTCCAAAGGTACACAGGAAAAACACTGTGTGGCAGGGAATTGAACACATATTACGGGTATGAATATATTTTGATAGGATCGAGGTTTTACAAGCTGGAATATTTACACACAAGTCCGTAAAACCTGAACCTGAACCTGAATAAGATCAACTCATTTATCCTCAGTTAAGGGAAAAATATAACGGACTTGAGAGGATCCAAACTCAGTGCTTGGATTTGTTTTCATTTATTATTAAGACTCGCACTACACCACAAAGATGCCAACCAAAATGGCATCAAATTTATACTGAGACTCGCACTAATCCGTTAAAAATCCGCAATTCAGGAGATGAAGTCAACACTGTGTCTCAACTCATAGACGACACTTCAGATTTTTTATTTATTTTTTTTATTTTCCCTTCGTCTCAGTCGTTCTAGAGCAACAATTGACCAATTAAGGTGTTAATGGGTTGTTAGGCACGCTCCAATTAGCTTCCCAGGCCCGGGTTTGTTCCTCAACTTGGTCTCTTCTTCACGTCCTGTTCAAGTTGTGCCAAGTACTTGCTACTTGTACTTTTTATCTACTTTTTTGGGTGGAAGGATAATTTATAAGTTACCTCTGTCTCTTCTCTTTCTTTCTCTCTGAAGAGTTTTGTCTCCTGTGGGGGTAGAAGTTTCCAACACACACACACACACACACACACACACACACACACGGTTCTCACTTCATAATTACTTGTCATCATTTGCATACTGGCGACGCTTCCGACTTGTGTTCTGCCACAGCCTTGAGAGCGGCCGGGCTCCTCAGCATAAATTCCCTTTCGAGTCTCTCCATCTCTAATTATCTCACTATCTCTTTTATTATCCCAGGAGAGACAACGTTGATGAAGACACTGAGGACGAGAGACACTTTTTCCCCTTGTCTTCATGATGGTGGGATAGTGTGGTGAGATGGGATGGTGTGATGTGAAGGATGGTCAGGGGCTCTATCCTTACACCTAGGTAGTGAAGACAATGTGACTGAGACAAATGTTCTAAGTGTCTTTGATTTCCTTCATGATGAAAGAACCGGGAGGTGAAGACAGACTTAAACAGCCAAGTTAACGAAGACAGTTTGGACAAGACTCATCAACCTACTGTCTTTGTGGTGGATATGACTTTAATTCTCGTTAAAATGAGAAATAGTTAAAAAGAACTCCCTCATATGTAAAAAAAAAACATTGTTAGGTCAGTCAGTATGAAAGACGGGGTTGGATAATACAGCCAAATTCATGTCGACCAAAATTTCTCATAATCTAAGGTTCAAACTCATCAACCTTTACACCGTGTGAACTTGATCGGTGAGCGTGACGCAATCTGGACAGACTAATCCTCACTTTAGAGAGTTAACTAAATAATAGGCTAATGGAAGAGTAAGATGGGGAGAGGAGGGGTATGGGAAGGAGGAGGAGTGAGGGGGAGTAAGATGAGAAGGGAGGGAGGGAAAGGGGAAAAGAAAACCAAGAGGGGTAAGGATCGTCACAGAAAACTTTAAAAACTTTCTCCTTCAAGGGTAGGTCAAGTGAGTTTGTCCCCAGTGTAATTGTCACACATATTAAGAAACCATTAGTGATAATTAAATGTGTCTGTCTGTCTGTGTACGTGTGTGTGTTTGTCACTTTAACTAAAACCAATTTATTTTCAGTTCCTTTTTGTTATCCTATATAAAGTTTAATTTATTTAATCTTTATATTAATTTTGTGTATCTTAATTGACTATTTTAACCAACTTTTTCGTCATATATAATCCTAGTTTTTTTTCTTTATATACAATGTTTTGTTTTTTTATGTATAATCCAAATTTATTTAATGAAATTTTTATGCACTTGCTACCTTCCTCATCTATATAATCCTAACCTAACCCTGAGGAGTATTACCTTTGGGAGGCTAATTACTACTACTATTATTATTATTATTATTATTATTATTATTATTATTATTATTATTATTTTTATTATTATTATTATTATTATTATTATTATTATTATTATTATTATTATTATTATTATTATTATTATTTACTCCTCTAGTTTATTTTTTCGTATACAGTCATAACATATTCTGCCTTCACCTATTCCTTGTAGTCGCCCAGAAAAATCTCTTTACCTGTGAGGTCGTTGTCTCTACCCCACCACTCCCTCCCACACAAAATATTGGGAGCGGAGGAAATACAGTTAATAGATGGATATAATATTATTACATCACATGAAGATGAACCCTTCCCATCTTATTTAACCTTAAGATTAAACACCTAACATAACTCCCAGGAAATATTTGGGTGTTTTTGATAATGTTAATTAAGCTTGGGGGCTAAACTGATCCCCAAATTACAATAATTAGACACGTTGGTGAAGATGTCAAAAATATGCATGGAATTATATAGAGTTCTATATGAAGTATTTACCATCGGTGCATCCCATGTTGCCGACACTGTCTCTTCTGTAACCTCGTCTTCTGGGAGTCACACCAGTCTAGAGGAAATTTCCAAATAATTTTACCAACACGTAATAATTAATGTAGATCCGGCTATGATGTCTGTCACTGATCAAGGTCTCGTCACCAGCAAGTTGTGTATCTTGTCAACTCTTTCAGTTTGTGATGGTTGGTGGTAATAAATAAGACACTACACGTTCCGCTCAGAACGTTTGTATGTAAGCATTGGGCCTGTCAGGATGTCAAGTTACTGTATGTATAAGATGTCTGGACACAATTTGATTGCTGGAAAATGATAACAAGATGTAGAATGACATCTAAAAGTTGATTATTTGCTGCGTTAGTGACGAGTGTTCAGCATTCTAGAACGAGGGGGTAGGAAGAAGCCCGTGGCGTAAACAGGGAGGAAGATTTGGGGAATATCTTCAATCAGTATTAATAGAGGTGCTTAACAGCTATGGTTTTCTTATGGGAATAGCGAAAGAGTTTTATGGTGAAGTTACTCTTCTCTGAACCAAACCTTGAACTACATTTAGTGTTGTGGAATACTGTAGCACCTCGATTATATTATTTAATTCCATTAAAGAAAGAAAAAATTTTAATTATGTGTCGAGAAGAGAAATTGCTCACGGAAACTCATGATAGCACTTGATGGTTAAAATACTTTACATTAAACGATAAGTGATTCTTGAGGATCGAGAGATTGGAAGATTTTAACCACTTCACTACTTTAGATCTCACGACCACATACAGTATGTTAATGAAACAATTAAGTCCAACTAAAAGTAATTCTAGTGAATTGAAACGTGAACGTCATTATATTGTATATCCAAACAATTCTGAACTAAATTTAATAAAAGCCAAAATTTCCAGCACAATATAGAATTTTATAATACACAAGACAGGTTTATACAGAGATTCGAAACATTAAAAGTTATGAACCATTACATTAAACTTTTATCAAAATTTCACGAAACAAAAAGTTATCCCGGAGCCTCGAAACACTGGAAGTTAAAGACCATTATATTAAATTCCATTAAAATAACTGTGAACGTAAATGGTGTTAGTGAAGCAAATCTGCAGTGAGCAGTGTTTACCCGGACCTGCTGATGGGCGACAACACACACAGGCCAGCACACACAGGCGTCATGGTGTCCGGCTGGCGCGTCCATCACACCAGTAATGCCGCCACTTGTATACAGAGCTGGAGTCAACCCCAGTAAGTAAGTCCAGTGCGTGTTGCGACACACACACACACGCCACCATCTTTGGCAAATGTCTCTCTCGAGGCCTGAAGAGAAGTAAACAAATTTGAGAACCAAATGCGTCACTGTTCGGGAAAAGTTTTTTTTTTTTATAACTGACTGGCCCCCCACCTTGTCTTGCTTCCTGGCACGATTATAAACTTGCCTGAGAAACTAAGGTCCTCCTCGCCAAGCAAAAAGATAACAAGTGGTTCAGAATGGCAGATTAGTCTTGCTTCTTGATTAGGTGTCTCGCTGGGTGTGAGGGCAACAGTACACAGGGCCTTAGGCATGGTTAACTACACAGGGCCTCAGGCGTGGTTAACGGTACACAGGGCCTCAGGCGTGGTTAACGGTACACAGGGCCTCAGGCGTGGTTAACGGTACACAGGGCCTCAGGCGTGGTTAACGGTACACAGGGCCTTAGGCGGTTAACTACACAGGGCCTCAGGCGTGGTTAACGGTACACAGGGCCTCGAACGGTGGCCTCAAACGGTACACAGGGCCTCAGGCGTGGTTAACGGTACACAGGGCCTCAGGCGTGGTTAACGGTACACAGGGCCTTAGGCGTCAACAGAATAACTCGATGCCAACGAGTGACTTCATTTCCTAAGTTAAAATAACTCGCAGTACCCGACCAGCGTGTCCCTGATCGCGACTACTATCGAAACTGCAGAGGCGAATGTGCGCGTCTTAAAAGATATCAATAATTTTCTTAAAAGGTTAGATTAAGGTCTTGTTCTCCTCTGCACCAAATGTCAGTGAACGAGAAAAAATGAGTAACAAAGATCAACGTAGATGATTTGTTGACCTTTGGGTGACGATCAATCGGTCAGCACCAGAGGGCAATGTTCTTGGTCAGACGTCAAAATGTATTTCAGTGACTTGTGCATTATCGTATTTTTGTTATGGAAATTATTATTTATACACTGTTATAGTTTTTCTTCCATATTTGTATTATTATTATTATTATTATTATTATTATTATTATCATTTTGGTGTCATTTTATTTATAATTACCCGTACTCTTTTCTCCCAAGGTTGTATTTAAATTCAGTTACTAAACAGAAAAAAACATTTAGAATAATTCCCAACAAACTAACAGGCTTTTTTTTTTTTTTTTAAACAACTGTTCACTTACTGCCAGGTCCTGGATTCGTAGACGACAGCGACAACCTGAGTTTGGCTTTCCAGTTCAGGAAACTTGACATACAGTGGACGAACAAACCTGAGGTTGTTTAAGTAGTGATTGATGAGGATTCAGAGGGCAGTAATAACGTGATTCTCTTGTCATTTCTCCTTTCCAATTATGTGCGTGCGTGTATGCGCGCGCGTGTGTTGTGACTGCCTCCACACAGGTATCATAAGTCATGTTCAGTTCCAACCAATGTACCCTCAAGCCAACTATCCAATCAGCCATTTACATTCTAATATGAACTTTTGACGAAACGTACCCTCGGTCAGCAAGAGCTAGTCATTATTACAAAATCTGTGAAATCTAGTCAGTTTTCAGAGTGGGATCCTACAAGACGCCAATACATATGTTGAGAGAGAGCCCTGACGTCAGCCAATATGAATATACTGTATGAGAGGAATTTACCCAAAGATCACTCTGATAGAAAATACATATATATAATATATATATTTACGTGTGTAGATATGCTATGCTCATGTTTCCCAAAGCAATACTTATGAATTTCCAAGTATTTCGTTATCGAGGAAACTATTAACTGGTAACCATAAGATGAAATGTAAAATAATTCGTTATAAGAATAACATAAATAACACAACCATAACGAAATACTTATGAATTCTACAAAAAGCGGTAAGCTGGAGCTGAATCTTGAAGGGATTCACTTGGCAAAATAATATTGGAAAGACACATTCCTACATGGTGTAAATGGAGTGTGCAGGAAACATAAATTTTATACTTGTATTATCTTAGTAAGTCAGACTAGGCTTCATACTGCTGGGTTTTTTAAAGGATGATATTTCATTATTGTTTATTGCCTTACTGACAATATTTTTGATGTTGCTGCCACTATTGTAGCTTAATACTCAGAGCTGTCTTCATCAGGACCCAACATGTGCAGACCTTACTGACCAATATGCAATTTAACGCCAAGAAGCAGCAGTACAATTATTCTGCTGATCATTAAGTGAGCAAGACACAAGAGAACTTTGTAACAGAAATCTTCCACTCCTGTTACAGAAGCTGGTGTAAGAGCTGCCCTGACGTGAATGCCAATACAACGTGTTGACGATATTGCCCACATCGTCCCTTGAGTGAGTCACACATCGAGAACATCATTATGTACTAGAACTCTTTCTGCACACACTGTCTCGTGTTGACTGGCGGGTGGTATTATAAACGCCTCAAGGCCGTCCTGGTGTTCTCGTTAATACTCTGCCTGCTAGTGTAAATCACGGTTTAGAAGAGTTACGTACAGAAAATTATTAGGGTACATAATGACATTATCGGTGTGTAACTTCCTCAAGGGGAAGAGGGTAAACACAGTCGTCAAGCGGCTTCATAAACATCCTGTACTTGAGACCACAACACAGACTCATGTGTACCCTCTCAGACTCCACTGGTTCACCCTAAATGCACATTATCATTTCACGTCCGGTTTGATGTGAGTGACGTAGCTTTTTAAGTTATTTCATGAATTTTTTTTATTTTGTTTAGGTAAGAATTTCCGTTGCCATTTGACATGTATTTGAAATAGGAAGGCTGTCAGGATTGTAAAACTATACATCTGTAATTAAGATATTTAAATATTTTTAGGTTTTCATAATTTTGATGTTGCTGCAAGACGTAGTGCGAAAGTACTTGAGACTTGAAATGTACTCCAACTTTTTCATCCCAAACTTTTACTAATTTGACCTGTATCGTTAGCAAAGATGACACGGTTTTTTAAAATTGGAATACGGATTTAATTCAATCTGTATGACGACACAAAGACGAATTAACTTCACATTTTCAATAAAAATTTTAAACAAAAGAAGTTGTAATAATAGAGTTTAATGCTACTGTGTACTGTATAGCATATTAACGACGGTGGAATAAGCTAGTCATTAATTTTTTCTGAACACAAAATTTAATTACTTACGATAACACTCGGTGTACAGTTTATACTGTTTATATAACAAATGTTAGTGGAAGTTGGTCTTAACCTCTCATTTAAAGGCACTGAAACAGGTATACACGCTAAGACTTTTTGATGTATATAAGAAAATCCTTTAGACTCAACAACACAACACCCCACACGACTGTAATCCAACTTGAGTGAATGGCGTGAAGACGTGTTGTCCCCTCCAGAACCAACAACATGAAAGCGTCCGTCGATAACGTTGATAGAATTCATTGAAAATAAATAATTTAATAAATAGCTCATGCTAAGTCTGCAAAGCTTTAAACGAAAATAATGAATAACTTAATAGTACTTTAAGGTGGATGTGCGGAGATCTTAGACTCATTTGTTGTTTTGTTTGCGTCAGCAGAGTGTCTAGGTCGACTGTAGGCTGTTTTTTTTTTCCTTATGTTATTATTTTTAAAGAATTTTGATTTTTTGTCACTGTTAAGGAAGGTTAATAATGTATTTCAAAATCAAATTACTGTGTTTTGCAAATTTTTGATAATAAAATTATTTCAATATAGGAAGTAACAATGGATCGATTTACTCAGACAAAGCAAATAATCAGGACAAATAAAAAACAAAAAACATTTGGTTTGGAAAATTAGTTCAAGATTTTTTGCCATTAAAAACATTGACAATAATTTGAATATTTTTGAAACGTTTAAAAAATCTTGTCTTGTGAAAAGCATGCGAGCAGCTGCCCTACGCCCTCACAGCTTAGCTAAAACTATAATCTACGTTAACCACTTAAACCAAAACAAAGTTTAAAAACCAAAAATAAACAAACAAACGCAATTATTGATTAGCCAGTAATGTGCATGACCTTCCATTTACTCCGAATTATTCCTGTGAACTGAGAAAAAAAATTATATATACACATAAAACCGATTTTTTTAATCACTTTACAAAGCAATTTTCCAACAGCAGAATTGAGGCTACTCGTTTCTCTCTCTCTCTCTCTCTCTCTCTCTCTCTCTCTCTCTCTCTCTCTCTCTCTCTCCGTTATTCAGCTAATATCATGTTCTTCTTTACACAATTCTTCTCTATTGTAGAAAACTTTCCTTTGCATCAGCTAGTGGGTAAGTGCATGAAAGTTCTGTACATAGTTGTATATTGCCAGACGGACTAATCGTTTGTATCTATATGGGCATTTTTGGTAATAAATTATTTTGACTATAACTACTGTGTTTATTTTTCCTAACTACTGAATGAGGATATATAGTGGTAGTTACAAGAGACAATAATGTGTTTACTTTTTGTAACTACTGAATGGGGACACGATAGTAAATATGAAAAATACTAAAAACAATGAAAATTCGGAAATTGGAAGCAGTTAATTATTGAAGGTAACTGATAAGGAATTTGCCTGTCATTTCGTGTAATTTTTTATGAGAAAATATTAAGTGTAAAAATGTGGAGAAAAAAATCAGAAAATAGACAACAGTTGATAACGGTGAGAAAATACTGCAGGTAAGTGATAAGATATTTGAAGCATTTGTCATAAAAATACTTTCTGGAAAACGATAAATTCTGTAAATAGTCTTGTCCAAAACTTAATGCAATTCGCAAATAAATGACGTTTAAAATTATTAGGTATTTAAGAACTTTCAAATCTTCATAAAAGTTTGTCGTCAAGTGCATGTAAGGAAGAGAGGAAAATGCAGCACTGATAAGACGAGAGAAAATAATAAATAAAACTGATGGTAACAAGAAAATTTTATCAAGAAAACTGAATAAACGATTCTCTCACTCTCGCTGTTCCTTTCCTTCCTCTTTCTCTTTCCCTCTCTCTATCCATCTCTCTCTCTCTGGTCACTTTCCTTCCTCTTTCTGTTTATCTATGTTTCATTTACGTACCTTTTTGGAGCGAGTCATGTGTCATAAATAAGTGGCTTCCTATATAATATATTACAGGTATGTGGACTAAAGTATAATACAATTAATGACTTCACAAATGATGCAATATGCGGGTTCATGCTTAATACAATGTGAAGCTTTATGTTTCGTTGGCTTCACTTTGATTTGGTTAACAGATTTGGTTGGAATGAAAACAACACGGAAGGGCGGATGGACTTAGGCCAGACGGACAGATAGATGGATAGATGTGAAAGGAATAAGGCCCTGCACGCTTAAGCACTTACAGCCCTTCGATTTTGTTAGGAGCTTACGTTGGGAACTAATATAATCCATACATTTAGTTACCACTTAACTAGCGCCGTCAACAAACAGTTCGACCGCTCACGTCACACCGAGCTTCGACTCATAGCTCATGACGCTGTGATTGAACCAGTGAGCAGTAACCGAGACAGAAGGCTACCATTGGTCGTCAAGTTACTAGCGCGGGAAATGAAGTTTACCTCTGCTGGCTTACTCGTGTGTTGAGTCAGAGAAGAGAAACGCGGAGAGAGGTGACCAGAGCAGCAGGTCCCGTCAGCACGAGAAGCAGCGCGGCATAGTCGCCAGGATACAACAGTCGGGGAGGTAAGGTATATCTTGTTTTACACGGGGGTCAGACGTATCTACGAGTATCTATGACCATTCTAATGTGTTAATTAATATGTCACTTAACTGGAACCTTTCACTGTGCTTACTCGGCCTAATGACATTTTGTTTATATATTTATTTGTACTTTATAAACACTGTCAAGTTTGAGGAAGTTTATTAAAGTTAAAGTTTTTTATACTGCCCCGCTTTCAATATGACACAACGGACCTTACCGAGACAACAGGAGTTGCACTGTTCATTTTGAAATTTATCGGACCCTTCCGAAAAGCTACTTTTTGGAGGAGTATGTGCGGCAGCGAATGTAATAAGACATATATAAAGAAAAAAATCCCCCTCACTCTACCTGTCAGCAAAGATGGTCATTGAGGTGACTAACGTAGGCAATAATCACAGCATCGTTAAATGTCTCCAAACAATCATTAGAAAAATGTACACGATAACATTCAGCTTTACAATGTTTACGAAGTTCCAAAACGGAAGTGTGAGGGATTTCATTGATTATTTTTCTTGAAAATTTCGTTACCTTCGTCTTTGAATTTTCTACGGCTCGATATTTGCTATAATTTTTCTCACATAAAACAGCAAAGAGGAAACAATAATAATATAGGAAAGAATAAGACTTTGAAGAATCACTGAACAAATAACACAGGGTAAATTTCATAAAGAATTTTCCTTCGTCTCTCTTCTTCGCCGCCATCCTTTTGAATCTTTAATGCTGTCATGCATAAGTAAGACAGACAACCGCAGCTCTGATAAGGTCACCGTGTGTGTGTGTTCACTCTTTCTCGACATAAAGACCTTTTCTCCCATCTGATGGATCTAATCACGTGACCAGTGACGTCAGAGGCGATCGCTGATTGGCCGAATGATAAGAGTCAACTGGCCTATCGGGTGATGGATCGTGTGATGCGATCTGCCCCTTGAGTGGTGGAGAGAATGGGCGCCTGGGACTGGGTACTACTTATTGTTGTTGTTGTTGTCTTTTTCGTTGTTGCTGTTTTTTTGAGGGGGGGGGCGTAAGAAATATTTCCTCCATGACAATTTACTCATTTTAACAAACAACGTAAATTATAATAATACATCAAGTTCCTTAAGGATTCCTACAATAAATTTCCCTCGCAACTTGGAGACGTGAACACATCTAACAATTGTTGTTCAGTTGAAGTACATAAACAATGTCCTGAATAAATCAAAATTACATTGCGACTAAATTAACCGGATATCTTGTTTTAAGACCAATTAAGGGACAAATTTAACGAACTGAATGTGTGTGACTCTGGAGTTTGTAGCCACTCTGCCTACTGCGTACTGAAAAGATTTGTAAATACATCCTCACTGACCCAAATGGGACTTCATGCATACGGGACCCACTTTCCCTCTTTACCTAGGACTTCAGTAATTTCAGTACCTACGGGTATCTTTTTAATTATCAATAATGTTACACTGAGCAAGAAGAGTCTTAGACCGCCATTTTATTAAATTACGTGTGAATTTCTCATTAGAATAATATTTGACTAATAACTTCTATTTTAATTATAAATAATCATGCCTAAGTAGATTTTATTATAGAAGTATGAGAAACAAGGGTCAAGAAAATGTCTTACACACACAGGAATTTCCAAAACTTCGTAGGGAATTTAATAACAGGAGACATCATCTGTGTCGCCTGACTTTTGCCTATCTTGTGTCTCCAACTCCGCTCACACTACACCACAGCTGCTCTTGCTGAAACCTAAAAATAACTCTTACATTCAGGTGGAATTTTACCCTGGTGGGATTTTACCTGTTTAACTGTTTTGTTCACTAGCTCTAAACGACACAAAAAAAACCGCCCAGCTACAAGTATAGTTGTGAAAAAAATCGAGAGCAAGCAAGTGTTGACTGCTGTGTCAGCCAATGTAAACAGACAGTAATACACCTGTACATTCAAAAGATCCGATTTTTTTTATTTAATTTTCTCTTTGTTAACACAGTTATGATTTTACGTTTAACAACGCTAACAACCTACTAAGGTCCATTACCCAGTTTCGGACGCTGTTGTTGGAAGTTGTGTGGAAATCCTACTAGTTGGCCCAGGCCAGGAGTATATCATATTAAACACAACTACCTCGAAAATAGGGTAGAAATTACGTCATACCAAGAGGAAAATTACATCAAATTACGCCAAGAAGGAATAGCTGCCCTTCACACTAAACTTTAAGAGGAGGCGGCGGTGAAGGTCAGCACCTGTGCCCATAATTTACTGATTGACTTCCCAGGGAGCGAGTGTTTCTACCTGCCTGCTATTTGCAATTGTCTCTCAAAATGATATTCGTATTTCTGAATCAATTTTCACTGACTGCTCCCTCTTGATTATCCAGTACAGGTAAAATTAATTCTTGTGTTGAAAAAAGTTTTAAGGACAGCTTATTTGACCTAAAGATTAACCGTCCTTACGGTAACCTAACCTAGTTTAATCTAATCGAATCTAACCTAACCCATCCTAAATCAATGCCAACTATTTCTAACCTAACCAAATCACACCTTCAGGAGAAATAAACTAGGGAGAGGGGGGGGGGGGTAGAAAATCTTCATGTGATCCAGAAACTCTCGTGACGTCTCTTATCACACCTGATGGGCCTCAACTTTTAAAATATTCATCGTGAAAAAAGATGTCCATTTTTCTCCAGACAACAGAAACGTTATTTGATTTTAAGTGAAAACATGACAGAGAAGTTGCAGGAATTGAGGTAAAAATATATAGTCACTTCTTTACATCTAACGCGCCCTTATATGTTTCTTAGTTACTTTCCATTATAAAGCATTATTGTATGACTAATCATTATGAGTGTTTTTATGCAGTTGAGTAGCCTTGTTAATCGTTGCAATGAAGGTAGTAGTAATAGTGGCGAAGGTGTGCCTATTGGGGGAGGCTGGAGGCCACGTTGAAAAAAAAATAGCAGCAAGTAAAGCTGGTAGTAGTAGACATAGTATCATAAGTACAGTAATAGTAGTAATGATAATACTATCTAAAGAAGCAGGAGTAGCATCTGAAGAAATAGTAGTAGTAGTAGTACCTATTCTTATCCTATGCCTGCCCCAGTAGCTTATTATTGCTACCTGTACTTCCCCGGGACACCATCATCCTCTATTACTACCCCGGAACAACATCAGCCTATAGTACTGTACTATCCCGGGACACCATCAGCCTATATTACAACCCCGGGACACAATCCGCCTATAGTACTGTACTACTCTGGGACGCCATCAGCCTATATTACTACCCCGGGACACAATCAGCGTATAGTACTCTACTACTCCGGGACACCATTAGCCTATATTACTACCCCGGGACACCATCAGCCTATATTACTAACCCGGGACACAATCAGCGTATAGTACTGTACTACCCCGGGACACCATCATCCTATATTACTACCCCGGGACACAATCAGCCTATAGTGCTGTACTACCCCGGGACACCATCATCCTATATTACTACCCCTGGGACAATCAGTATAGTACTCTACTACTCCGGGACACCATTAGCCTATATTACTACTCCGGGACACAATCAGCCTATAGTACTGTACTGCCCCGGGACACCATCATCTATATTACTACCCCCGGAACAACATCATCCTATAGTATTACCCCGATCAGCCTATATTACTACCCAGGACACAATCAGCCTATAGTACTGTACTACCCCGGGACACCATCATCCTCTATACTACCCCGGAACAACATCATCTATAGTACTGTACTACCCTGGACACCATCAGCCTATATTACTACCTGGACACAATCGGCCTATAGTACTGTACTACCCCGGGACACCATCATCCTATATTACTACCCCGGGCCACCATTAGCCTACAATACTACCCCGGGCCACCATCATCCTATATTACTACCCCGGGACACCATCAGCCTATAGTACTCTACTACTCCGGGACACCATTAGCCTATATTACTACCCCGGGACACCATCAGCCTATATTACTACCCCGGGACACCATCAGCCTATATTACTACCCCGGGACACCATCAGCCTATATTACTACCCGCCTATAGTATGCTACCCCGACACCATCATATATTACTACCCCGGGACACAATCAGCCTATAGTGCTGTACTACCCCGGGACACCATCATCTATATATTACTGCCCAGGCCACCATTAGCCTACAATACTACCCCGGGCCACCATCATCCCTATATTACTACCCCGGACACCATCAGCCTATATAGTACTCCTACTCCGGGACACCATTAGCCTATATTACTACCCCGGGACACCATCAGCCTATATTACTACCCCGGGACACCATCAGCCTATATTACTACCCCGGGACACCATCAGCCTATAGTACTGTACTTCCGGGACACCATCATCCTATATTACTACCCCGGGACACCATCAGCCTATATTACTACCCCGGGACACCATCAGCCTATAGTACTGTACTACCCCGGGACACCATCATCCTATATTACTACCCCGGGACTCCATCAGCCTACAGTACTGTACTACCCCGGGACACCATCAGCCTATAGTACTATACTACCCCGGTAGGTAGTAGGCAGCTACCAAACAGGAAGGTACTACCGCCTGGGAAGATATTGGAAGCATAATGTATTGTCTAATGGTAGACCCTGCTGCTATATGGCATCACGAAAATTGTGACCAAGTCCCAGGTTGCTGATCTGACTTTCTCCCTCATTTACACACAATTGCAGGGTCTCAACTGTCTCTCTTACTGTTGACAACACCACAAATTAAACCGTACTCATTCTTGATCCGTTTTATTCATTCTATTTTATTCTCCTATGTCAGTTGATATTACCACTGCAGCGGGGCTTTCTCGGATGGGTCCCACTGGTCGGGAAGGTTGTGGACCCCAGGGCCAAACTGTGGAATGCTTTGCCTTCTTCTGTGTTTCCATGCTCTTACAATCTGTCTCACTTTAAAAAGCTGGTTTTCCGGCATCTTCGTGGTGTAGATTAATACATTATAACCTTTTTTTTCTATATTTTCAATTTCTTTCCGTTCTTTTTTTTTTTCGCCCCCCAGGCTCCGTTGTGGGTCGTTTGACCTGTGCCCGGGTTGACTAATTCCCGTAAAAAAAAAAAAAAAAATTATTTAAATTGTTGTGGAACTCGTCAACCTCAGATCTCGTGATCAGGTCAACCTTAATCGTCACATTTTGTGAGGCTATCATTGTTAGGTTTTCAGGTAAAGTGAGGCCTCCCTCTGTGGGTACATTGTGTGAGGTCATGTGATTCACTCCCAAACGTGATCCCCTTCTCTCAGTTGCCATTTCAAACTATCGAAGTTTACCCTTCTAAAATCTGGGACTTTAATTAAATTTTCCTTGCTACCACCATTTAATTCTAATTTGAATTTTACATCTTTGTGATCGCTGTTAGCTAGTTTGTTCCCTACCTTGACATTACTAATGAGGTTTTCTCTGTTTGACAGAACTAAATCGAGTATATTATTACCCATGGTGGGTTCGGTTATATGTTTACTTAGTAAACAGTCCTGAAATGTTTCAAGAAAATCCTCTGATTCCCAGTTATCCGTAAGGTTGGTCCAATCTATTTGGCTAAGGTTATAGTCGCCTACTATACAGACTTTGCTATGTATGGAAGCCCTGCGCATTTCATCCCAAATAAGTCTCTCATTAACTCTATCAAGATTAGGAGGTCTATATATTACTCCTGTGATTAATTTTTCCCTACTATCGGTTATTTCTATCCAAATTGTTTCTGTATTCAGTTCATTTTGTATTTCCTTATTTATTTCACACTTCAGATTATTCCTGGCATAGATTGCTATCAATGCCCTGATTTCATCCATTTTGTTTTTCATACTTCTACTGTCCTCTCTTTGTCACGTTTAAGTTTTAACTCCCTACCTAATTTAGTTTTGTCATCATTCCTAGCACTATTTCCCTGTAACTTTCTTTGGTTGGTTAGGTCAGATTCTATTGGGTTCTATTAAATGTCACCGCTTTTAAAATACTTACTATAATGATAAGAACATATGTAGACAAAATGAACGCAACCGAACTTTTTTTCTTTCTTTTTTTCACGAAGAATTAGGAAAATTATAAGAATAAAAGATGCGCCACCAACGCCATCTTTGAGCGGCTAGTGTCACTATAAATGTAAACAGTAACAGCTGATCAGAGTAGAGGAGGAACAGGCAGCCGAGGGGGGCGAGGTTAAAGGCACCGAGAACTGCACCCGGGAAGAACTAGACCAGCAGTTGGGTGAGTACATGAGCAAGACCAAGAACGTCCTTAACACAGATTTGAGCCAATACACGAAGGAAGCCTCAGTGTAAGGCAGCGTGTACTTATGTTCGTTGCCATGAGCTGAACCATTGCTGCCTCTACCACTCCACCAACTCCATTTATATTCATTCCCAAGTTCATCTATTGCTGGTGCCCATGAGATATCTATTAGGCTTGGTAACAAACACTGGGAAGTTAATTTTAGACCATAGAGGTTAAGAAAGTATTTTTTCAAGATGTTGAAACTTTAAACAAAAGTTGATATCCCAGTGATTAATGCTGGTTTAGTACAGATGAACTTGGTTTTGGAAGTAACATCGGTCTCTTGGTGGACTATATATTGCAACAGTTTTAATTATAAATACGACAGATTTTGTTCAGCTAAAATTTTCGATGATTGAATTTTGACTAAAGGATATTGGAAATGTTTAGAAATTTGTCTTGTGGGTCCCTTTTAATCACCCATTGTAGAAGTAGGACAAAGTAGTTAGTATCAGCAAAATACTGGAATAGTGGAATATATCTATGAAGTATCTACTGCTTGCTTCTATGTATCAATTAACGTGAAGCTCTTCAGGTGTGTGGGGGCTGTTATAAGTTGCAGTATTTAAGGCAACAAATATTGTATTACCATCAGTAAATCTTTCTTTGACAGATGCCAGATGGTTGATTAATTGAACTAAGTAAGGTCACTAGTTCACTAAATCTCATGAAAGCAGAATTCAGAAACAGTTTGAAGAGAGAGAGTCTGGTGGGTTTACTTAATTCAAAAAAGGGAATGGCCACAGTGGGAAAATAAGCTCATCAGAAAAATTTAAGTGGGTACAAAGATTTGCTGCAACTCATGAGAAATGTCAAAAGTAATGCAACAGATGCTGAGGCATATGATATAGTTGTAGAAAAACTGAAATCACAAATCATAGTCATTCATCACTTGAAAACAGAGTATGGATGATGTTATATGTAGTGATGATGGATGTTGTTATATGTAGTGATGATGGATGGTGTTATATGTAGTGATGATGGATGGTGTTATATGTAGTGATGATGGATGGTGTTATATGTAGTGATGATGGATGGTGTTATATGTAGTGATGATGGATGGTGTTATATGTAGTGATGATGGGTGGTGTTATATGTAGTGATGATGGATTATGGTATATGTAGTGATGATGGGTGATGTTATATGTAGTGATGATTAGACAATAAAATAATAACAGTTTAATGCTAAAAAAATATACTTTGCTGTACCGTTGTAGTATAAACAGGGTGGAACTTATATACACCGTTAATGAACTATTGATGGAAGAAGAAGTTTTGGGGACTGAACAATGAGACAATGTGGAGCCTCCCGGAGGGTGGTGTCCTACCGTGGCCTAGCGAATGAGCCGCCCGTCTGTTTGTGAGTGGGTTTGTTTGTTTGCGTGTTCGCACGAGAATCTCGGAAACTACTTTACCGAAATGTAGTGATGATGGATGGTGCTATATGTAGTGATGATGGATGGTGTTATATGTAGTGATGATGGATGATGTTACATGTAGTGATGATGGATGTTGTTATATGTAGTGATGATGGATGTTGTTATATGTAGTGATGATGGGTGTTGTTATATGTAGTGATGATGGATGTTGTTATATGTAGTGATGATGGGTGTTGTTATATGTAGTGATGATGGGTGTTGTTATATGTAGTGATGATGGATGTTGTTATATGTAGTGATGATGGATGGTGTTATATGTAGTGATGATGGGTGTTGTTATATGTAGTGATGATGGATGATGTTATATGTAGTGATGATGGGTGTTGTTATATGTAGTGATGATGGATGGTGTTATATGTAGTGATGATGGATGGTGTTATATGTAGTGATGATGGATGATGTTATATGTAGTGATGATGGATGTTGTTACATGTAGTGATGATGGATGGTGTTATATGTAGTGATGATGGATGGTGTTATATGTAGTGATGATTAGACAATAAAATAATAACAGTTTAATGATAAAAAATATACTTTGCTGTACCGTTGTAGTGGGACTTACATACACCGTTAATGAAATATTGATGGAAGAAGAAGTTTTGGGGAGTGAACAGTGAGGCAATGTGGAGCCTCCCGGAGGGTGGCTTTCTACATTGGCCTAGCGAATGAGCCGCCCGGACCAAACTTGGCATGGATAGCAAGTGTTTCCTTGCTTCTCTCATGAACAGTTCTATGTTGGTTGCTCCAGATTGGGAACTGGCAAAAATCTGTACATACTTGCTGCTAATGGCAAAACCAAAAATGTGGTCTACTTTAATGCACTACAGTGAGACAATGTGGAGCCTCCCGTAGGGTGGCGTCCTACCGTGTGTGTCCGCACGAGAATCTCGGAAACTACTTTACCGATCTGTAGTGATGATGGATGGCGTTATTTGTATTGATGATGGATGATGTTATATGTAGTGATGATGGATATTGTTATATGTAGTAATGATGGGTGGTGTTATATGTAGTGATGATGGATGGTGTTATATGTAGTGGTGATGGATGGTGTTATATGTAGTGATGATTAGACAATAAAATAATAACAGTTTAATGCTAAAATAATATGCTTTGCTGTACCGTTGTAGTGAAAAACATGGTGGAACTTACATACACCGTTAATGAACTATTGATGGAAGAAGTTTTGGGGACTGAACAGTGAGACAGTGTGGAGCCTCCCGGAGGGTGGCGTCCTACCGTTGCCTAGCGGATGAGCCGCCCGGAGGGCAACGATTCTGCTAGTGCAGGGGTGGGCAATTATTTTTGATGGAGGGCCACTTCATGAATGGTGGCACACTTCGCGGGCCACAGGTTAACAGCGACGAGCCAGTATTGCTGCTATGTCCACCCAACTTCCAAAATTGTCCTTTCTGTAATTAATAAGAATTTTTTTTTTCTGATTGCCAAATGCAGTGGCGGGCCACAGAAATAATTTGGCGGGCCAAATGTGGCCCGCGGGCCGCACTTTGCCCACCCCTGTGCTAGTGCATAATAATAATTAAATTAAGATAATTTATTTTTTCTGGAAATATTATTCATTCTCGGGAAATTTTGACGTTAGTTTGGGGAATTCAAGGTTTTTCTTTGTGGGAGCCCTGGTAACAGTTGAAACATGGGTCTGTGGCGCAGTGGCGGCGGAGGACGGGACGGGTAGCGGGCGGCTGAGAGGTAAACAAGGAGAAAAAAATATCAAAATATTAAATACCGGTACGTTAATTACAATTCCTGGGGTAGATATGGGCTGTACTCGAGATAAGGAGCAACTTCATTATAAACAAATGATTCTAAAATTGCTAGTCAAGGTGAGTAAGAATGACCGTAGTATATGTTGTTAAATAGTAAGTCCTGTGAGTGTGCTGTTAGTTATAAAATACGTCTGAGCTTTATCAACCAAGGTCCTTAAGCGTGTAATTTAAGTTAGTAAATAGACTTATGATTTAATAGATATTCTGTACATACCTCGGTGAGTGTGTATTAATAATTCATTATTTAAATGTTTGTTGTCAACTGTTGGTGTGAGGGAGGGATGACTTGGCATCTCGAGACTAAAAAGACGTCCAATAATACATCATTGTTTCCAGTCATTGAGGTGAGATAGGAAGATATCTAGGGGCAGCTCGGGAAAGTAATTTGGATAAAGAAATTTATACATAAAATGATTTCGTATTCCCGACCTTGTGACAAGAGCCAGTCTGTTAAGGTGTTTTCTAGCAGCTACAAGACCTTAATTGTGAATACTCCTGTTGAAAATTCTCAAATAAATAAACGGATGGGAATTAGCACTTGGAATTATATCGTAAAAAAAATATTCTTCTGCCAGTACGAACATTCCACACTATCTGGCGTTACACTCCATTTAGCGACATATTTGTTGAGGAGTCAGTCGAACGTCCGCCAGCCTTCTCCCTCCTGTGCCGCTCTTTCATGTTCAAAGCATCGGTATCTACACACAGCCTTGATACTAACAGAGAGGCAACACATAAAGTAGGTGTGTTTGTAGCAAGAATGAACACAGTTGAGTTTGAGTAAAGAGCCAACTAGGATGCAAATGTTTTCTAGCCAGCGATCAAAGGAGGAATGTTGACATGTACGGTAACCTCATTAATAAAAAATCAGGCGGTAAACTGGCTCTAAATTTTTTTTCCTTTAATTATTTGGATCGTAAAGGTCTCTAAGCTGCCATAGCTGAGCACCGAGCCTCCATTCCTCCATATTGGATGACTGAGGAACTCGCAAGGCGGACAAGCTGGCAGGAAATAAAGGGGAAATTCACATGCAAAATCTGATGGTGACGACCCGAGTAAACATTGCCTGGGAATACCTGGCCTCACTTTATCCGTCGTGCTGCTAGAATGCACCTGGGTAATGGCCACAGACGACGGCCTCCACAGACGGGTATGGAAAGCTTCCGAACACAAGACACCGTGATGGCTACTAACTGTGAAAACGGTGCCACAGTCTTGAGCCATACACACATGGCTGGTGATGCTAAAGCAGTCATCTAAAGTAATGTATTACAGATAACCATTAACACACACTCTCTCTCTCTCTCTCTCTCTCTCTCATATTATTTCATCTCCATCATAAAACATCATCACTTTCATACCATCACTAAGCGACTACTCCCAGGTGCTACGAGTGTGTATTATAATAATGTTCACAGGCGTAATATTTCCGGAGATTGAATTTATTGTGATTATTAATTTATTGTGATGATGTAACACCAGCAACTGACCTGAAATGTTATTATACACCGGTACGTGTTGATGAAATTTTAACATGATACGATTTTGTTGATTAAAACACTTGAGAACAATATAAAAGAGGTTAGAGATATATACCTACACACATACATACAAAATGGTTGCCCTTCGTGTACGGCAGGGGGCACCAAACTACGGCCCGCGGGCCGGATCCGGCCCGCGACGTCAGTTCATCAGGCCCGCCGACGGTACTTGAATTTGCTTGATAAAACGTATGGAACACGAGACGTTGTGATACAATTTAAATTTAAATATTATGTTTAGAATACTAGGAGATCTCCACGCGTGCGGAGACCTCCTGACTGCTATGTGCCTTAAATTTACTATTTTCAATTTTAAATTATTGTATCTAGATTTTCTTGTTTATTGTAATGTTTGCTTATTTCGCGCCATCCCAAGTCCTTCCCCGGCTCGTGGTAGCTCCGCCTACGCTCTGACGTTACCATGGTTTCCATGGCTTTCGTTCTGGCTTGCAAGTATTGAACAGAATGATTATGCGGCCCGCGCTCGTCATTCTTTCAGTTATCCGGCCCACTGTGAAAAAAGTTTGGTGACCCCTGGTGTACTGGGATGGACGCCCCAAGGGCCACCAAGGCGAGAATTTGTTGAAGTCAACGAGCTGCATGACCCAGTGTCAAGGAATGGCCGAGAAGACCGGACAACTCGCCAACTGCACTGGCTAACCATTATACCCCGGAATACGATCCACAAATCGATTTCCATCCAGGTCCCCAATTACTGCTGGGTAGACAGAGGCAAATGGCGTATAGAAACTTGCCCATAGTTTCACCCTGACCGGGAATCACACAAGCATAAATACATATAATCGTCTTAACACATTCAACATTTACTCAAATTTTAGAGTCTGAAAAATTCTTACACTAAACATTTCTCGTAAGTGAAGACGTAAGAACAAATTTTTCAATAATTTGTTTCAGGTTTTAATGTATCTTTACGAGTCAGAACTGTTCTTACATCTCCAGGTCTGATAAATATTCATGGTGGGAACTTACCGGTATGAGAATCTGGAAACTGAACTATATTGCTCTGTTTACTACAGAGTCTAGGCTATGGCTGTTACTGTAGTTGTAGCTGTTAATAAATAATAATAATAATTAACGGTTTATTGAAAGAGCTTGGCAGTCAGAAGGCTGAAAATATACAGTTACATATTTGGGGAATGTGTTTCGAATTACAAATAATATACAAGTAACATAAGTGATATAAATAAGATATATAATAACTAGATGGGGAAAAGTTCAAACTACAGTGCATTTCAACATAGTGACAGTGCAAGGAGTAGTGTTTACTGGGAGTGAATACACTGGTCTATTACAAGTTATTGATAATTTTTACAATGGTTGGGACTGGGCTGTTCTTATAGCGATCAGTTCGTGCACGTATGGGCTGGATGCGGTTGTGGTGTCGAACAGCAATTCTCGGGCTAGGGATCTCAGGTGGTAGTAGGAGCCGGTGTCGAGGATGGTGTAGAAGCTTCTTACCAAATTTGCAGATGAGGTCGTGGTGATGGTCAGTGAGAGTCGAAAGGGTCAGTGTGTTGAGCGCTTCTTGATATGTGGAGTAGGAAGGGGAGAGAATAATCTTGCATGCCCTCTTTTGCACTTTTTCATTGTTACTGTAGCTGTAGCTGTTACTGTGACTGGGTGTAGCTTTGGAGTGAAGCCTTAGCCGTGGTTGTAGCTGTGATTATAACTGGGTGTAGCTGTGGCTATAGCTGTGGTTGTGGCTGTAACTGTGGGTGTAGCTGTGGCTATTGCTGTGATTGTGACTGGGTGTAGCTGTGGTTGTGGCTATAACTATGGGTGTAGCTGTGGTTGTGGCTGTAACTGTGGGTGTAGCTGTGGTTGTGGCTGTAACTGTGGGTGTAGTTGTGGCTATTGTTGTGATTGTGACCGGGTGTAGCTGTGGTTGTGGCTATAACTATGGGTGTAGCTGTGACTGTAACTGTGGTTGTAACTGTGGTTGTAGCTGTTGCTGTGGCTGTAACTGTGGCTGTAGCTGTAACTGTGGCTGCAGCTGTGGTTGTGGCTGTGGTTCTAGCTGTGGTTTTAGCTGTAACTGGTTGTAGCTATGGTTGTAGTTGTGACTGTAATTGTAGCTGTGGCTGTAGCTGTAACTGTGGCTGTAGCTGTGGTTGTGGCTGTGGTTCTAGCTGTGACTGTAGCTGTAACTGGTTGTAGCTATGGTTGTGGCTGTGGTTGTAGCTGTGGCTGTAACTGTAACTGGTTGTAGCTATGGTTGTGTTGTGACTGTAATTGTAACTGTGGGTTTGGCTACAGCTGTGGCTATAGCTCTGGCTATAAATTTGGCTATAAATGCAGCGATGGCTTTAGCTTTGGTTGTGGTTGTAGCTGTTGTTGTAGCTCTGACTAGCTGTACATGTAGTTGTGTCTCAGGCTGTAGATGAAGCTATGGGTTTGCTGTAGCGGTTCCCTATAGCTGTAGCTGTGGCTGTAGCGGTTCCCTATAGTTGTAGCTGTGGCTTTAGCGGTTCCCTATAGCTGTAGCTATGGCTGTAAAGGTTCCCTATAGCTGTAGCTGTGGCGGTTCCCTATAGCTGTAGCTGTGGCTGTAACGGTTCCCTATCGCTGTAGCTGTGGCTGTAACGGTTCCCTATAGCTGTAGCGGTTCCCTGTAGATATAGCTGTGATGTAGCGGTTCCCTATAGCTGTAGCTGTGGCTTTAGCGGTTCCCTATAGCTGTAGCTGTAACGGTTCCCTATAGCTGTAGCTGTGGCGGTTCCCTATAGCTGTAGCTGTGGCGGTTCCCTATAGCTGTAGCTGCGGCTTTAGCTGTTCCCTATAGCTGTAGCTGTGGTTTTAATAGTTCCCTATAGCTGTAGCTGTGGCTGTAACGGTTTCCTATAGCTGTAGCTGTAGCTGTGTGGTTGTTGGTGTAGCTGTAGATGTGGCTGTCGCGGTGGTTGTAGCTGTGCAGTATCTCTGGCGAGGCTGTAGCTTGAATATATACAGTATGTGGTTGTAGCTGTGGCTTTGGCTTTAGCTGTGGCTGTATAGCTGTTGCTGTAGCAGTGCCTGTAGCTGCAGCTGTAACTTTTTATAACTATAGCTGCGACAGTAATTGTAGCTATAACTGTCTACAGTATAGCTGTAGCTGTAACTGTAGCTGTGGTCTCTAGCTGTGGCTGTAGGCGTGGCTCATGTAACACGCTCACTTAAGACCCTCTCAGAACTCTTGCCGCTGTATCTGTAGCGGTGGCTGTAGTGTTGGTGTGTTTTTAGCTATGCCTGCAGCTGTAGATGTATCTCTGACTGTGGATCTTCACGTGTTTCTATACTGACGGGCATGGGGGACCTAATTGAGGTGTATAAACATCTCAAAGGCACTACACAGTCCAATGTCCATACCTGGAGCTGGCGGACGCTCGCCCCACAAGGGGTCACAGCTCAAGGTTGAAGAAGCAGCAGGTCCAGGTCCAGAAAACTGTGAGGGGTAATTTTTTTGGAGTGAGGGTTGTGAACTCTTGGAACAATCTTCAAGAAAGTGTTGTGACGGCACCGAGTGTGAACTCCTTCAAGACCAGACTTGACCAACACTGGAGCAGGTTCAGATACATTCAGGAGCCGGTGCATGCTCAGTACTTGCTAAAAGTGTGTAACAGAGACGTGACCGACCGCCCAAGCGGCTAACGAGCCGATCAGTGGTGAGGAGGATAAAAGTAAAGTAAGACTCAGTATTCTGTGTATGGGTGGGACGTTACTCCTTGGATTGATCTTTAACCCCGAGCCTCCTAGTTGATTGTGGGGAGACCACTATAACTACAACACCAGTCACACTTTTTCACCAGTGTGTGTTGGGGAGGGTTAGTGTTCTGTGTGTGTGTGTGTGTGTGTGTGTGTGTGCGCACAGGGTGGTGTAATGCATCTAGTGTGGAAGCATTATATTGGTGCTAAGGTGCAAGCACTGTTTGCTTCCTCTCACTTTTAGCTAACGCCGCTGGCTAGCCCTCGTGGCCAGTACACAACCTCTTCACCATCAAGTCTCCTGCTGTGCCTCCTCGTGGCAACACATGGTAAGCGGGTGCCTCGTGGACTCGGGCTAGACCAGCAGGGGATATCGGAGTAACAGTGGACCCCAGAGGGACGGCGCATAGGTCCACTGGCATGTGGACACGTCCTGGCGCCTACCAACTACCGCCCTGCTGCCTTGTGGGTTAACCTTGGCAGATATAAGGCTACAGGAGTAAACCCCCAACGAAAAATCTGCAGTGGAGCCCCCCATCAGGCAGACATGCTTACAGAGCTCCAACAAGACCCCAAACTGCGGTATAGGGGGAAGAGGTGACCACCATGGGAACCCAACGACTACACCGGCAGACAAAGGCAGTGCATGATGGGCAGGCTACTAAGGCGAAACCTAACAAACTGTGCTATCGGCAGTCCATTTCAACTCTCTCTCGCCCCATTCGTTGCAACACTTGCACCACTTAATCAGGAAAAGGGAGAGCCAAGATGTGTGGTTGCAGTCTGCGCTCCTGCCTCGCCACATAAATCAACTCACTTTCAGCCATTATCAACGTCATACTCGATTCCGAGTGACAGCAAAGTAGTAGTAGTTGTGGCTGTAGCTGTAGCTCTAGATGTGGCTGTAGCGGTGGCTGTAGTGGTGGCTGTAGCGGTGGCTGAAGTAAAAGACGTTCACATACAGTAAGTCTCCCTCATAATTCTTACCGCTAAGCTTGCATCATTGTTTATGTTGAATCCGACTTTCATCCACGAACACATCACCTTCTCTCGTGTGTGTCGTCACGGTTAGCATTCTCTTAGGTGACCAATGTATCTATCTACCTTACTGGATTACGGTAGCAGAATCAGATAGACCAGAGAGAGAGAGAGAGAGAGAGAGAGAGAGAGAGAGAGAGAGAGGCCGCGTTCAACACAACACCAAAAGAATAATATTAAGAATGTGTGAAAGGCGCCACCCGTTCCACACTTTCTCTATCCTTTGTGTACAATTATGACAGAAACTCTTGAATAATTAATACAAACCTCTCTGTACTTTTATCTGTGTTAAGAGGGGCTACGAGCGCCAAACACAACACTGTTATATTGCAGGCAGGGTGTTGGGATGTTCTCTACTACATAAACAAACGAGGCGGGTGAATAGATACAAGAGGGAGGGAGGAGGCAAGAGAGGAGAGGGGGAGGAGGGAGGGAGGGATAGGGAGGGGAGGGATAGGGAGGGTAAGGGAGAGGAGTGGAGGGGTGGGGGGAGGGATTTAAATACCATGGGTGTTTTGATTCACTTTGGTGGGTCACAGAAGATGTGTGTGTGTGTGTGAAAATAATAATAATAATAATAATAATTAACGGTTTATTGAAAGAGCTTGGCAGCCAGAAGGCTGAAAATATACAGTTACATATTTGGGGAATGGGTTTCGAATTACAAATAATATACAAGTAACATAAGTGACACAAATAAGATATATAATAACTAGATGGGGAAAAGCTCAAACTACAGTTCATTTCAACATAGTGACAGTGCAAGGAGTAGTGTTTACTGGGAGTGAATACACTGGTCTGTCATGTGCTGGCTGATAATTTTACAATGGTTGGGACTGGGCTGTTCTTATAGCGACCAAGGTCTGTGCACGTATGGGCTGATGTGGTTGTGGTGTCGAACAGCAATTCTCGGGCTAGGGATCTCAGGTGGTAGTAGGGAGCCGGTGTCGAGGATGGTGTAGAAGCTTCTACCAAATTTGCAGATGAGGTCGTGGTGATGGTCAGTGAGAGTCGAAAAGGGCTCGGTAAGCGAGCGCTTCTGATATGTGGAGTAGGAAGGAGGAATAATCTGTATGCCCTCTTTTGCACTTTTTCTAGGTGTTTACGTTGTGTGGCATTTAGGGAGGAAGAAGACCAGGTGGGGGAGGCATAGGTGAGCTTAAAGTATGAATGTTGTGTAAACACTGAGGAGCTTCGGGTGCAGGAACTCCGAGGGACTTGAGTCGGCGGAGGAGGTGGAGATGGAAACTGGAGGATTTGACAACTTCACTGACGTGTGGTTTCCAATTTAGTTTGTTGTCTATGGTGACGCCGAGGAGCTTCGTGGAATCTACAACCTGGAGTGTGTTCGGACCTAGAGTAATGGAAGGAGGTGGGACAATGTCGGAGGAGAGGTTAATGTGCATAACCATGGTCTTGGTATGGTTGATGGTGATATGGTTGTTGGTGGCCCAGTTTTGGAGACTGTTCAATAAATCCTGAAGGGCGGTATAGTTGGGAGCAGAATTGTTGACGCTGATCCCAATGGTGGAGTCGTCGACATATTTCCAGCGAGCATGGGTTTCTCTTAGGGCATCATTGATGAGCATAAGGAAGCAGAGTGGTCCCATCTTGGTGCCTTAGGGGACGCCACAGGTGAGTGACTGAAAGGTGGAGACAGCCCCTCGGAAGCGTACAGCTTGGCGTCGGTCACTGAGGAAGTCTGTAAGCCATGGTATAAGACTTCTCCGAAGCCCGAGGTCAATAGCTTTGTTGATGATTATATTGTGGTCGACTAGGTCGAATGCTTTAGTGAAATCAATGAAGGCGACAGCTACAGACGTTTTTCGTTTCTCGAGATGGCGGTATATGTAATCGAGAAAGCTGACAAGACAGTGAGTGGTGGAGGAAGTTTTCATATTGTCAAATTGCTGAGGGTCTACGACTCCTGAAATATCAGCATAAGCCCAGTCGAACACAAAACTTTCACAGATTAGGCTGGGTATTGGGGTGATTGCAATAGGTCGTAACTGATTTAAGGATTGTGGGCTGGTTGACTTGGGCACTGGTGATACATAAGAGGTCTTCCAGTCAGCTGGGCATCTGGCTTGACTGAGAGAAGCATTGATGATGGAGCATAGGGGTTTAGCAAGCTCCGGGGAGAACTCCTTGAAAAGTTTCATTGGTAAGTCAATGGGGGTGGTAGAGCGTTTTAATTTTAGTTTGTCCAGGCGTTTTGCTACTTCAAATTCTTCTACTAAGTCAGTGGGAAGGGGGGCTGGTAGGTAAGCAGGGAGAGTGGTTGTGTCAAGCCAGGGGAGCGTCTGGCATATAGTAGCGAAATGGTTATATGTTTGCTCAGCTGCGTCAACATTAGTGAGATGGCTAAGGAAGGGGAGGGGGTGTGTCTTATTGTTTAGTCCACAGAGTTCTTTAAGCTTACCATACCATTGACTGATGCTGGTCTGCTTCAGGTGTTGTAATTTGGTTGGGTAGTGGGACTTCTTTGCAGTGCGTATTTCGCGGATGACTCGGTTGCGAAGGGACCTGTAGCGGATGTGGTCATTGAGATGAAAGGCTCTGTCTCTCTGTTGCATAAGTCTTTTGATCCGAGGTGTGATCCAGGGCAAGTCAGCTGGGTGAGATCTGACGGACTTCTCGGGGAAGAAGTGGTGGTGGTGGTGGTGGTGTTGGTATAATTTATCCATTTCGTTTCCACGTCATCCACGCTAAGTACTTCAGTCCAGGGATGGTGAACTATCCACTGCCCGAAGAGGCGCACTGCAGAGTCAGTAATCGGCCTGTAGGTCTTGATGCAGGGTCTCTGTACTTGAGTGGAAGTGGCAGCTGGGGACCAGAGCACTGATAAGTGTGTGCTACACCCGATAGGAGACATTGGTTGAGGTGGTTGGTACTGGTCTGCTAAGTCAGTTAAGATAAGGTCAAGGGTATTTTGACCGTGTGTGGGGAAGGTCACAACTTGTGATAGTGATAGCTGGTCCTGGATATTAGTGGTGTCAATTTCATTAAAATCCCCACATAATACTAACTTGGCACATGGGTACCTAACTCTGAGATGGTCTGAGGTGGTAATGAGATGATTGATAAGGGTGTCTCTGGTGGGTGAGCGAGGCGGATGGTATGCCACACAGATTATGATGGAAGCAGTGTGGCGTGGGTGGGCTGGTGGCACAACACGTATCCATAATGCTTCCACATCTGCTGGGACTTGAACATCCAGGCGTGACGGGCGTAGGTCATCTTGACAGAAGAGGGCAACGCCCCCTCCGCGTCTATGTGAACGAAGGTGATGAAAGAGTTGATATCTCTCAATATGACACGTTTCAGGCACAATTTGCCAAGCCTCACATATGGCAACGACGCTCACGGCGGCTGACCTGACTGTAGTTGCCAGCTCGTCGAACTTGTTAGCTAGGGAAGTGACGTTGGATAGGAGTATAGAAGGGAGATCATACCATATCCGTGGAACTTCAGTGTGGTGGTACGGTCTGTCAGGGGTGGGTTTCTCCGGTTTCCTAGTGGAGGTTACGGTTCTAATGGGCTTAAGTGTATGACGGCCTTGTCTACGGCTACGCGCGTGGAATATGTTCAGTGACTTGAGTCGCACGACAACACTGCCATCAGGATAACCGTTCCCACGCTTTAGATGGTACAGAGTGCGTCGGGAGTAAGTGATTGGTGGCCATCTGTTGATATCTGTTGTGGGCGGACGGAAGTGTTTGTTACTGACGGCACTTTGAGGGCCACTGACACTGGTAGACATCTGTTAATATTTGTCAGTCGTAAAGACCGTGGGTCTTTGTCCCTGATGCTTGGGGTCGCCGACACAGTTTTCACGATATATGTAAACACCGCGGTGGTCCTTGTCACTGGCACTTTAAAGGTGACCGATAAAGTGCCCACTGTCTGACTTTTCCTTGGGGTGCACTATCGGAGCACTGTATGATAATCACTTATTGCACTGATGACTTGAATGTTTTGCTGAGAAAGTCCCGGTCAGGTTAGGTCGGGTCCAGTCACACTGCTGTGCTTTTGTGCTTTTCCTTAAGTGCACTATAGAACACTGCTCGGTAATCAATCGTTCACTAATCACTAGAATGTTTTGCTGAATAGATCCCGGTGTAGTAAGGCTGGTAGGGCGTTGGGATAGCAGGAGGGAGAAAATAAACAGACTCGGCCTGGCTGCTAAAACCGGGAGCGCCTTCGGGCACGCCGTCTTGTCTCACTGACGGTTGACAAGTGTGTGTGTGTGTGTGTGTTTTGGGTTATGTAATGTTATATTATGACAAAGACAACAACGACATACAATCACAACACAACAACAACAACCAACAACACAACAGCAACAACGACACAACAATAACACACGAATGAGACAGCAACACAAGAACAACAGTGACAGCAACAAATCAACAACAACTCAACAACAACAACACAACATCAAGAACACCATCACAACAACAACACAACAACAACAAGAACAACACAACATCAAGAACAACAACAACACAACAACAACAACGACACAACATGTTAGGTTAGGTTAGTACAAGGTAAAAGAGATTAGTCTGTTACCTAAAAATCGGCTAAATTAACTTATATTAGGTTAAGTTAGGTAAGTTAGGTTAGAAGTTTTGTGTTGTATATGAACTAAAAACATTCCCTCAGCTAACATGGTCAGTAATTGTTTCCTTCCTCTCCAAAGATGGGAAGGGAGAGGAAGGAAAGGAAGAGGGAGGGAGGAAGGAGGGAAGGGAGAGGGGGGAAGGGAGGGAGGGAGGAAGGGAGAGGAGAACGATATCTAGAAGGGTAATTATGGAAATTTTCATTAATTCAGGAGATAATGTAATTTTCCTCCATTGTAACACTGTATCGGGTGGCTGGGTGGTGAGGAAGGTGGGTGGTTGGGTGTGAGGAAGGTGGGTGGTTGGGTGGTGAGGAAGGTGGGTGGTTGGGTGGTGAGGAAGGTGGGTGTGGGTGGTGAGGAAGGTGGGTGGTTGGGGGGTGAGGAAGGTGGGTGGTTGGGTGGTGGGAAGGTGGGTGGTTGGGGTGAGGAAGGTGGGTGGTTGGGGGTGAGGAAGGTGGGTGGTTGGGTGTGAAGAAGGTGGGTGGTGAGGAAGGTGGGTGGTTGGGGGGTGAGGAAGGTGGGTGGTTGGGGGGTGAGGAAGGTGGGTGGTTGGGTGGTGAGGAAGGTGGGTGGTTGGTGGTGAGGAAGGTGGGTGGTTGGGGGTGAGGAAGGTGGGTGGTTGGGGGTGAGGAAGGTGGGTGGTTGGGGTGTTGAAGAAGGTGGGTGGTGAGGAAGGTGATGGTTGGGGGTGAGGAAGGTGGGTGGTTGGGGTGAGGAGGTGGGTGGTTGGGGGGTGAGGGAAGAGTGGGTGGTTGGGGGTGAGGAAAAGTGGGTGGTTGGGTGTTGAAGAAGGTGGGTGGTGAGGAAGGTGGGTGGTTGAAATTGAGGGAAGGTGGGTGGTTGGGTGAGTGAGGAAGGTGGGTGGTTGGGGTGAGGAAGGTGGGTGGTTGGGTGTTGAAGGTGGGTGGTGAGGAAGGTGGGAGGTGGTGAGGAAGGTGGGTGGTTGGGGGGTGAGGAAGGTGGGTGGTTGGGGGGTGAGAAAAGTGGGTGGTTGGGTGTTGAAGAGGTGGGTGGTGAGGAAGGTGGGTGGTTGGGGGGTGAGGAAGGTGGGTGGTTGGGTGGTGAGGAAGGTGGGTGGCTGAGTGGTGAGGAAGGTGGGTGGTTGGGGGGTGAGGAAGGTGGGTGGTTGGGGGGTGAGGAAGGTGGGTGGTTGGGTGGTGAGAAAGGTGGTTAGGTGGTGAGGAAGGTTGGGGGGTGAGGAAGGTGGTGGTTGGGTGAGTAGGAGGTGGGTGGTTGGGTGGTGAGGAAGGTGGGTGGTTGGGTGGTGAGGGAAGGTGGGTGGTTTGGGGGTGAGGAAGGTGGGTGGTTGGGTGGTGAGGAAGGTGGGTGGTTGGGGGGTGAGGAAGTGGGTGGTTGGGGTGAGGAAGGTGGGTGGTTGGGGGGTGAGAAGGTGGGTGGTTGGGTGGTGAGGAAGGTGGGTGGTTGGGTGGTGAGGAAGGTGGGTGGTTGGGGGATGAGGAAAGGTGGGTGGTTGGTGGTGAGGAAGGTGGGTGGTTGGGGGTGAGGAAGGTGGGTGGTTGATGAGGAAGGTGGGTGGTTGGGGGTGAGGAAGGTGGGTGGTTGGGTGGTGAGAGGTGGGTGGTTGGGGGTAGGGAAGGTGGGTGGTTGGGGTGGGGAAGAGGTTGGTTGGGGGTGAGGAAGGTGGGTGGTTGGAGGGGAAAGTGGGTGGTTGGGTGTTGGAAGAAGGTGGGTGGTGAGGAAGGTGGGTGGTTGGGGGTGAGGAAGGTGGGTGGTTGGGGGGTGAGGAAGGTGGGTGGTTGGGGGGTGAGGAAGGTGGGTGGTTGGGTGTTGAAGAAGGTGGGTGGTGAGAAGGTGGGTGGCTGGGTGGTGAGGAAGGTGGGTGGTTGGGGGTGAGGAAGGTGGGTTTGGGGGTGAGAAGTGGGTGGTTGGGTGTTGAAGGGGTGGGTGGTGGTGAGGAAGGTGGTGGTTGGGGGTGAGGAAGGTGGGTGTGGTTGGGTGGTGAGGAGGTGGGTGGTTGGGTGTGGTGAGGAAGGTGGGTGGTTGGGGGTGAGGAAGGTGGGTGGTTGGGGGGTGAGGAAGGTGGGTGGTTGGGTGGTGAGAAGGTGGGTGGTTGGGTGGTGAGAAGGTTGGGGGGGAAGGTGGGTGGTTGGGTGGTGAGGAGGTGGGTGGTTGGGGGTGAGGAAGGTGGGTGGTTGGGGGTGAGGAAGGTGGGTGGTTGGGGGGTGAGGAAGGTGGGTGGTTGGGTGGTGAGGAAGGTGGGTGGTTGGGTGGTGAGGAAGGTGGGTGGTTGGGTGGTGAGGAAGGTGGGTGGTTGGGGGGTGAGGAAGGTGGGTGGTTGGGTGGTGAGGAAGGTTGGGGTGGTTGGGTGGTGAGGAAGGAAGTGGGTGGTTGGGTGGTGAGGAAGGTGGGTGGTTGGGTGTTGAGAAAGGTGGGTGGTGAGGAAGGTTGGTGGTGGAGGTGAGGAAGTTGGGTGGTTGGGGTTGAGGAAGGTGGGTGGTTGGGTGGTGGTGAGGGAAGGTGGGTGGTTGGGTGGTAGGAAGGTGGGTGGTTGGGGGTGAGGAAGGTGGGTGGTGAGGAAGGTGGGTGGTTGGGTGTTGAAGAAGGTGGGTGGTGAGGAAGGTGAGTGGTTGGGGGTGAGGAAGGTGGGTGGTTGGGTGGTGAGGAAGGTGGGTGGTTGAATGGTGAGGAAGATGGGTGGTTGGGGGGGTGAGGAAGGTGGGTGGTGAGGAAGGTGGGTGGTTGGGTGGTGAGGAAGGTGGGTGGTTGGGTGTTGAAGAAGGTGGGTGGTGAGGAAGGTGGGTGGTTGGGGGGTGAGGAAGGTGGGTGGTTGGGTGGTGAGGAAGGTGGGTGGTTGGATGGTGAGGAAGGTGGGTGGTGAGGAAGGTGGGTGGTGGGTGGTGAGGAAGGTGGGTGGTTGGGGTGAGAGGTGGGTGGTTGGGTGGTGAGGAAGGTGGGTGGTTGGGGGGTGAGGAGGGTGGTAGAGGGTGTTAATTGTAGTCGTAGTTAAAATTAAAATAAAGAAAAATAACAAGAATAATCATAGAAGACCATGATAACAGACGTGTAAATGTAAATAATCATTAATAAAAATAATAAAATAACAATGAAATTAATTGCAGTTATTTATCTGTGTATATTTGTGCTTATTTTTGTATCGATCTGTCTTGGCATCTCTCAGTCTCTCAAAGTTCATTATTTCTCTGCTCTTAACTGTCCATCTGCCATGACCCTTATACCCTGGAGACTTAGCAAGCTCACCATGTTTATATACGTCCAGTGATGTTTTTCGTGTTATTGTAAGTTTTCTCTTGTTAACTCTCAACATTTATGAGTGTGTAACTACCAGTGATAATGTTGGCTGAGCTTCACAGTGGGCGAGGGGAAATGATTAATCTACAGGTTAAAATACATGTGCTAAGGCATTTGATGATGTTGACAGGATCCTTGGTTGAAGGGAACGTGCCTGTGAGGGTGATGACTATAAGGGAAGGAGCATACTCACCCACCAGCCACCTTTACCATTTCTGGTGAGTATTAGCTTATTTATCTAATATATTTATCTCCTTTATGACAATTCTATTTATGTAAAATTACAATGATGTGTAAATTAAAAGGGAACATTTATTTCACAACGCAAATTTCTAAATACCGCCGTGCTGTCCACTGAAAGGTGTTTCATTCTTTGTTGACCCAAACAGCACCTGATGCTGAGAATATCTTAGCCTCTGGTAATTGAAAGTATACTATAAATGGTATTACCTTAGACACCAGACTCTTAGGAACAAGCTACCTAACGAAAAATCATTAAAGAAAAAAACTTGTTTCTTAGCTCATGACTAGAAAGATATGGGCGATGGAGTTGTAGAGTCCCTAGTTCTGAATACCGTGTTATAGTGATGCCATCATATTCTCCTTGCAACTGCTTCTCACAGTCCAATAACCAACAGTAAGGCAAGGTAAGTCAAACCATTCCATCATACAAGAAATTAGGTCAAGTTAAGTAAGTCTGTTTGGATTTTATCTTATCTACAATAAATCATTTACGTCGCTGCGGGAGAAAAGTCTTCGCTCTTTAGCTATGAACTAAGGCAAAATCGCCAAATTATGAAAATTAATATGAAAATTGCTGTAAATCTTTTATGTTATTTTTTGATAGATTATTATGAGGATAAGTAAAAGTGCTGCTCGTGCTGTCAGTTTTTCGTCTCATTTATTTCACAGAGGTACTAATTCCTATGAACCTTCATTGTCTCTAGGCGCCAGCACAACAAACAGTTATTGGTGGTTTCCCTTTTAACTACCTACCCACAACACTGAGAAACACTGAGGAGAAAAACACCGGGAAACCAAAAAGTAGGAAAATTACAATATTCCTTCACCCATCTTGTTTCTATTCGTGAGGTAAAAAACAAGCTTTCTTCTAAAAAAAAATGTTCCTAAAGCGTTCGTTCCCATGAATCTGATGTCTAAAGTATTACCCTATAATTAATATCTTACTTATTTGGTGATTATCATAGTTGCTAAAACGCCTGAGAGATATTGAGCGTAGCCAAGACCTTGAATTTATAATGTTGTGAAGCGGTGAAGGTCAGGTGGCGGTAAACTTCGCTTCTTGTACCTGTGTATATTTTTGTTGATTTGGAAATTTTACAGCATAATATTTGATGAAAAAGTTAGGTTAGGTTAGGTTAGGTTAGGTTGAGTTTGGTGAGGCTAGGTTAGGTTAGGTTAGGTTGAGTTTGGTGAGGCTAGGTTACAGTAGGTTAGGTTAGGTTAAGTTTGATCCATTTTAGTAGTTTTATCACACCTTATGACCAAACTTTTCCCTATCCATCCATCCATTCTGTCTGTCTGTCTGTCTGTCTGTCTGTCTGTCTGTCTGTCTGTCTGTCTACAGGGTGATTCAAAACTTTATTACCACTAATGGTGAATAAAAAATAACTAAAAACCACAATAACCTTTGATGGAATTTTTTATCTAGTTATTTTTACACATTTACACAGGAAATAAAATATCACTACTCAATGTGGAGTCCATTGGCTCTCTCGTCTTCCCGTACGCAGTGATAGATTTTCTGAGCCTAATTTACACCAGTGGTAACAAACTTATGGCTCATCCTGTATATCTATGTTTCTCACATTATATATATATATATCTATCTACAGTATATCTAATATTTCTCTTTAATTACCCACCTCATTATCGGTATGTACCATATTGTCATTCCCCAAATCCAATCCAGTGTGATTCTCTACCAAGCATATTTGTACATTCTCATTCCAGTTTCCAATTCTAGGATGGTCTAAACCCATTACTGTTCGTCCTAGGGTATTAACGCCCCCCACACACAACAACAATGCAGATGAGATTAACCTGAATCGTCCCATTAGCATCTCTTTGTTTTTCTCCTCGTCTCCTCATTTATCTTTCATTGTCATTCGCCCAAAGTCTCTCTCTCTCCTCATGGGTAGCTTGGTGTGTATATTTCTGTCATTATTTCATGCACACACACACACACACACACACAACACACACACACACACACACACACACACACACACACATCTTTTATAGTTTTATCATCATTATAATAAACAATCAAATCATTTTCCCCCTCAGATACCCAATCCCTCTGTAATATCCAATCGTCCTCTTGGTCCACCCCACCCCATTTAAAACCTAATCTCCAATCCTCAGCCTAGAAAGTGGTCCCATAGTCCCGACGGGCCGTTTGGGACACTGACCAAGACCGGCCTTCACTCCCCCAGCTGTCAAGCTAGGTACAGTCTCCCTTCACAAGTGCGTTTACAGGGGCTGGTCAGGTTTTGTGCAGTGTGGCAGAGTTGTGTTTGTTTACATTTGACAGAAGGAAACTCACAATGGTAAACAAATTTAAGAATCAAATTAAAACAATATTAAAACAAATATCTCAAAGATAATGATTTGTGGAATGTTTTTATGACGAGACTCTGTAGACGCACTAGTAAAGGGGACTGTATCCGTTCACAGCTGGGTCGACTGAAGGTTCCCCGGGCCTGAACCAACGAGCCTTAGGACAGAAGGAGAGCGCTCTATCCAATCGGCTGCTGTACCGCCTTACTCCTCCCTACCTCTTCCCACTCCTCCAAACACCACCCTCCTCCTCTCCCTCTTCCTCTCACTCCTCCAAACACCACCCTCCTCCTCCTCTCCCTCTTCCTTCCCCTCCCGCTCCTCTTCCCTCCAAATCAAGAGAGAGAGAAATTTCAAATCATGTAAGGCGTTAAGGAAGGAAAATATGCGTTGGATTTACATACACATAAATTCCCGGGGCTCGTAAATATCAATCCGTCCGCGGCTTAATCTGGAATTCTGGGATCTTGGAATCTTGGAATCTTGGAATCTCCCCGCCCCCCCATTTTCGATATATACGCTAAAGATGGGGGGAGGAGGAGAGGGGGGAGATGAGAAGGGAAGATAGTGTAGTAGAGAAAGGAGGAGGAGATGTAGGGGTAATGATGTAAGGAGGGGGGAAGGAGAAGAGTTGAGGAGGGGTTGGGAGGTAGGAAGGGGAGGCAGTGGGGGAGGTGTGGGGTGTAGGAGGAGATGATAAGGAAAACAGGCTGAATAACACGGCCATACTTTCCATCCATTTTTTTCTTTATCATAAACTAAGATACGAAGAGGGAAGTGGACAGATATGTAATAAATTGGAGGAAACGGAATAAATAGATCAATTAACTCAAGGATATATTAAAGAAAACAGGTGGAATGGAAACAAATAATAACAAAGAAAAAAAAGGTGAATAAACGAGTAATTGTAAGAAATAAAGAGGACAGAAAACTGATGATATAAAACGATAAAAATTAAGAAAATGGATAAAAATATAAATGGAAAGAGAAAAAGTAACATACAGTCGGCCCTTCACATACGCGGGTTTAGCATTCACGGATTCGCAAATACGCGGATTGCCCCGCCAGAGGAATATTCTGTACATTGAAGTACTAATTGAAGTACATTCAACTCGCGCGCCATTCAACTCGCGCGCCATTCAACTCGCGCGCGGCACCGAACACGGGACACCACCGGCTCCCGCAACCTCACACACACACGCATAGCTCTCCCTCACTCAATCAGTCTCGCTGTAACCACACTTGTGTTGACATCAGCATTGTAGTTGCAAAAATATTACATTTCCGTGAATGTATTATATCAAGCACAGTATGAATAGATTATCACTAATAAAAGAGTATTTTAACCGAAAACTACTAAAAAAACGAGTAACATCTCTTGAACATCGGAAGGTTAGGTAAAGTCTCTTGTTTTCGTCATGTATTTTATCCTAATTTACATTGAAATACATCACGTTTCAGCAAAATTACTATTTATTTCCAAGAATATATTCATTCAGGCACAGTTTAGGTAAAATATACGTGTGATGTAACATTTTTTTAATTGAAAACGATTCGAAAAACACGTACCCTCTAGCCCTGTTCAAGGAGAGGACTGGGAGAAGCTGTTTGGTGCTGCAGACGATGGCAAGGAAAATGATTTGGATGGATTTTAATGAAAATATTCAGAAATATGGTATCGTAGTATTTATTCAAGTCAATTAGGATAGAATATTATTGTAATACAACAGTAGTGACGATGTGGAGGAGGCGGAGGGATAGAGCGGGGAGGAGGTGACTGGCGGGAGCAGGGACGAGTGGAGATGCCAGCCAGTACATTACGGGTGTATTAATTGTTTTTATAGCTATTTTTGCATTTTAATGTTAAATACTGTACATTACGTTTCAACAAAACTACCATTTATTTCTGAGAACATGGAAATGTAATATTTTTGCTGAAATGATGTACGTATTACAGTGGAAAGTGACGAAAGCAATGACTTTCGCTTTCTTTCGTTCAAAAGATGTTACCGTAATCGCTTTTCGAATGGTTTTCAGTTGTGGGATTATAAGGCTAATGATAGGATAGAATATTATTGTAATACAGTACGAGTACAACAGTTTTTTAACTGAAAACCATTCGAAAAGCGATTACGGTAAAATATTTTGAACAACGAAAGAAAGCGAAAGTCTTTCGTCATGATTTTATCCCACTTCCCACTATAATATGTACGTCATTCCAGCAAAAATATTACATTTCCATATTTATTTCCGAGAATATATTCATTCAGTCACAGTTAAGGTAAAATATACTTGTGACGTAATATTTTAATGAAAATCCAGTATCGTAGTTTTCTCTTGTTTCAAATTTAATTAACAAAGATTGATGTTTCAAATGTAATGAACAAAAATTTATGTCCAGTATCTATAAATTAACTTTAATAAATGAATACAGTACTTTGTTTTACATCGTCCTGTGCTACCATACCATAGATTTGGCTACTTTGGGCTCGCAAGAGATCTGCCCTGGCAACTGTACCGACACTCACAGCTGGTGGTGTGTTGGTGCATCGTTTCCATTGTTTACTGGTAGTTACTGGTAAATATTTTTCAACCTAACGAAACTATTACCCGTTTAGAGGTCGACCCCCAATTTTTGCCAAATAATTTGGTCTTAAAAACTCGAACTACACACAGGTATATACGGTAAATAAGGACATGGGGGGACCAGGGATTTCTTAGGGGGGGGGGGCAACAATAGTACACGGATTTTTAACATTCACGGGTATCTCTGTTACCTAACCCCCGCGAATGTTAAGGGCCGACTGTACTTAAAATGTCGAAGAGTACTTACGAGGGTTGCAATTGGTTGAGAGTGTGAGGCGTAAGATAAGAGTAGGGAATAAGAGTTGACTGAAAAATGTAACATGAGGTGGGAACAGTAGAAACAGCAGTATTGTTTATTATGGTAATATCAAATAGCTCCGCCCTCTTTCTCTCGTCTTGGCTGGGGATTGATCAGTTCGAAACACAAATAATTAATAAAGTTTTGTAGTTTAACTTAAAATTTGCTTCTACCTCGGATACTGCCATCATTAGCCAATCATAAACCTGTACGTCATAGTGCTTGGCTTTTGTGGATTGTAAATAGGAAAGAATAGGGTCATGTTAGGTCCTCCACACACGTATACTGTAAATAATGATAGTAAGGCGTTTATAATGAGCTGTTGTGTTGTTAAGATGTTGGATTGTCCTGCTCGTTGAAGATAATGAGTCGTTGGTATGTGTTGACGACAAGGGTAGAGGGGGTGCTGGTGGTAGAGTGGTACCGTTCTTGTCTTCGCAAGCGAGATGTCACGGGTTCGATTCCCGGGCCGGTGGAAGTTGTTTGGACATACTTCCTAGCCCCCATTAGTCCCTGTTCACCTAGCAGTAAAGTAGGTACCTGTTGTAAGTCGAAAGTTGCGAATTCGTATTCAGGGACAAGTTGTTGGAGCTTCCAATAACTTGATGACATAAACCACTGACTCTTCAGGCTTCTACGCCCTTAACTCATGAGACATAAAGGCAAGCATGAACTTAGCATGTTTCCCTGTTGGGCGCTGTAAACGCTTCTGCGCTTCACCTTACACAAGGATGTAGGGGAGTGCCCAATAAAAAAATAAAAAAAAAAAAAAAGATAAGGGCAGCGCCGGGTGGTTATGTATTAAGCCCAGGTTATATACTATATGTAGGCCTATCTGTTTTCCAAGTTGGTATCCTTACGGCTTGTTGGTGTCGGTAGACGTGTGAGTGTGTGTGTGTGTAGAAGGCCTCTCATTGACAGTGGTACTAGTATTTTCCTGCTGTGCGGTTCTACTGTACTGTCTAAGTAGTGTCGTCGTTATTATTATTGTGTATTATTATTATCCATCATTATTATTATTATCATCATCATTATTATTATTATTATTATTATTATTATTATTCCGTAATATTATAACGTTAATACACTTTAAAGCCGGTGTTATTTACTCAATATATCAGATTTTTTATTTTTTTTTATTGGTACCCCTACATCCTTGTGTAAGGTGAGGCGCAGAAGCGTTTACAGCGCCCAACAGGGAAGCATGCTAAGTTCATGCTTGCCTTTATGTCTCATGAGTTAAGGGCGTAGAAGCCTGAAGAGTCAAGGGCGTAGAAGCCTGAAGAGTCAATGGTTTATGTCCTCAAGTTATTGGAAGCTCCAACAACTTGTCCCTGAATACGAATTCGCAACTTTCGACTTACACCAGGTACCTACTTTACTGCTAGGTGAACAGGGACTAATGGGGGGCTAGGAAGTAAGTCCAAACAATTTCCACCGGCCCGGGAATCGAACCCGGGACATCTCGCTTGCGAGGCAAGAACGGTACCGCTTCTACCACCGATCCCCCTATATCAAGGGTTGGCGAAAGTGCAAGTCGACCACGGATGACCCGGAAGAGGTGTCGGTTGTTTCTTATCAACTCTATTATTTTTACCGTTATTGTTATGTTGCGTTGACCGTTGTTCACTGTTGTTGACCGTTGTTCATATTGTTGTTGACCGTTTGTTCACTGTTGTCCACCGTTGTTCACTGTTGTTCATTGTTCTTGTGCTAATCTTTACCCACGCCTTGACACAGTTTACCCACGCCTTGACACAGTTTACCCACGCCTTGACACAGTCAACCAACACTTTGACATCTACCCACGCTTTGACACAGTCTACCCACGCCTTAACTCAGTCTACCCACGCCTTGACACAGTCTACCCACTCCTTGACACAGTCTACCCACGACCTGAATCAGTCAACCCATGACCTGAGTCAGCCTACCTATGACCTGAGTCAGTCTACCCACGACCTGAGCCAGTCTACCCACGACCTGAGCCAGTCTACCCACGACCTGACTGCCTTGCTGGTCACGGTATCGACGCTATTAAAACTTTGGTCACTTCTTATACAAAGTTAAATTAAAAGGTTGGATAGATACGTTTCCTGCGTGCTGCCAGGGGGGAGGGAGGGGTGGAGGTAGGGAAGGGAGATGAGGGAGGGATGAGCGGAGGGACTCAGGGTGGATAGGGAAGGTTAGGTGAGGAGAAGAGGTAGGGAGGGAAAGAAAAGGGGGGGGGGAGTAAAGAGAGTGGGAGGTAGTGTAAGGGTAGAGAATGGGTAGTTAGAGTAAGGAGGAAAATAATGGGTAGTATTATACATGGAAAGGAAAATAAAATTAGGACAGGAAAATAAGAGGTGGTTATGTTAATCGCTTTTCCCTGAACACACAATTATCGCTAATTGCTGGTCATATTTCCACAGTCACGTAATTCTCACATCGCTGACGGTGAGAACAGAGGCGCGCGGTCTTCAGGATGAGAGGTCCTGGCAGCAGCTAACACAGACGCTTAATACTGGTGTTGTCAACGTGATAATTATGTTGCCTTTGTACATCATTGTGTGTGTGTGTGTGTGTGTGTGTATGTGTGTGTGTGTGTGTGTGTGTGTGTGTGTGTGGCGACCTGTGGTGTATTGGTCAGCATGCTCGCCCTGTAAGCGAGTAGACAAGGGTTCGACTCCAGGATATTAATCGACTTGTTGATCAGATTTCGGGGTAATGGTTAGCCAGTGCAGTTGGGGAGTTGTCCGGTTATCTCGGTGCGTGGTTGTGTTGGCGACACTTTTTCATGTTCTTCTTCGTGTTGGATTTATAAACTTTTCATATAATTAATTTTTCACAGTACAGTACAGTACGGTACAATACAGTACGGTACAGTACGGTACAGTACAGGGTGGTTAACAAATATGACCACTTTTGTGTAATATTGTGTGTAATTACGTAAATATTAATTAATTCATAACTTATTTGTGTGTTGAAAATGAGTAGTGATTATTTATGAATACTTTGACGGTGATAATTCATTTTCATGCAAATTTTTCCCCAATTCACATCAAAGTGATAACATTTTATTTTAAACCACCCTGTATTTATATTCTGCCAGAAGAAAGTTTATTTTCTATTTTTTCTAAAAACTTTGACTTTTTAAAAGAAATTCGAGACATCAAAAATAACACAAAAAAACGGCTGTTTGTTACCCAAAGAAAATATGAATTACTTGTGAACAGAAGTGAAATACAAAGCCACTCAACATGCATAATGAATATTCATAGATACACTCCCGCTCTCCGCCGGGTAGCCGGTTGTCAACATTTATACACCATCACCCTCTGTAGTATGTAAACATTTATAGGCCAGGTCCCTCTGTAGGCTTGTCGATGTAAACAAAGTTCCCTCCCTCGCGTGTGGACTCAGGCACGTTTTGGAGAGGCAGGGAGAGAGTGGCGGGCACGGGGTGGAGACGAGAGACCCAGGGGGAGGTGGAGAGATGTGCTGCCGGGGAACATCCACGCATTCATTGTGGATTTGAGCGAGTGAGGGAAGGGTTTTCCTTAAATAAACTCTGGGAAAAGGTTTTCATTTGTCCTGGGCCACTCTTGTCCCATTTGCTGCCCCACACCTCCTCTCTTCCTGGCTTCTCTCACACCACTTTTGTTCCCTTCTTCCTGTTCCCATCCGGCTGCCACACCAGCTGACAGTGAGACAATAGTTGACACTAACCCCGTCCTTACTGTTGTATCCTTCACACATTCCTTAAAACACCTCCCTTAAAACACCTTCCTTAAAACACCTTCCTCAACACACCTTCCTTAAAACACCTCCCTTAAAACACCTCCCATAAAACACCAAAACAAAGACACTCCCCTTAAAACACCTCCTTAAAACAAAGAGCAACTCGTAAAGACATCATGGGGCATATCGTAAAACACCTTCGGCCGAACCTTGTTCAGAAGACGCAAGACGTAAGGCGCATCGTAAGACATGACTGGCGCATTGACACTGTCGTAAAACTATCTGTAAGACACTTATTACCAAGACGCACCATCGTAAGACACAATTGGCGTGGGGCACTCCTTCGAACGCATTAAACGCCTCGTGAACGCATCGTAAGACGCTCGTAAAACAATTCATTGGCCAAAGACGCATCATTTCAGAGCACTTACGGCGAACTGATGACTTAAAGACACTTGTCGTAGGAACACCTTGTTCTGAACACTAGAGACCTGTCGACCTGTTGGAGCACTTATCAATCACGCATCGACAAGATGACCTTCGTAAAGACGCTAGACGTCTCGTTAAAGACTACTATTAAGACGCCTCCTTAAAACACTTCCTTCGATAAGACGCATCGTAAAGACAATATCCTTAAAAACAACCTTCGTTCGACACTTATCCTTAAAACACCTCCATTAAAAAACACCTTCCTTAAAACACCTCCCTTAAAAACACCTTCCTTAAAACATCTTCCTTAAAACATCTTCCTTAAAACACCTCCTTAAAACACCTTCCTTAAACATCTTCCTTAAAACACCTCCTTAAAACAACCTTCCTTAAAACATCTTCCCTCCTTAAAACACCTTCCTTAAACACCTCCTCCTTACATCTAAACACACCTCCTTAAAAAACACCTTTCTTAAACACCTTCCTTACCTTCCTCAACACTTCCTCCTTAAAACACTCCCTTAAACAACCTTCCTTAAACACCTTCCTCAACCTGAAACACTTCCCTTAAAAACACCTTCCTCAACACACCTTCCTCAACACTATCAACCTTTTATTCCTCCAACACACCTTCCTCCACCTTCCTCAACACACCTTCTCCAACACACCTTCCTCAACACACCTTCCTCAACACACCTTCCTTACCTTAACACACCTTCGACGTTCCTCAACACACCTTCCACACCTTCCTCAACACACCTTCCTCAACAAACACACCTTCCTCAACACACCTTCATAAACTTTTGTACCTCCAACACACAGCCTTCCTCAACACACCTTCCTCACACCTTCCCTCCAACACCTTCCTCAAACACACACAACTTCGCTTAAACACACCTTCCTCAACACACCTTCCTCAACACCCTCCAACACACCTTCCTCAACACACCTTCCTATTTCACACCTTCCTCAACACACCTTCCTCAACACACCTTCCTCCAACACACCTTCCTTAAGAAACCACACCTTCCTCAACACCTCCTTAAAAACACACCTTCCTTAAAACACACCCTTCCTCAACTTACACCTTCCTTAAAACACACCTTCCTCAACACACCTTCCTCCAACACACCTTCCTTAAACACACCTTCCTCAACACACCTTCCTCAACACCCTTCAACCCCAGCACCTTCCTCAACACACCTTCCTCTCACAACACACCTTCCTCCTCAACACACAGCCACTCCAACACAACACACCTTCCTCACCTTCCTCCTTTTTAACACACCTTCCTCAACACACCTTCCCTCCGCTTTACACCTTAAACACACCTCAACACACCTTCCTCAACACACACTTCCTCAACACACCTCAACACACCTATACCTCCAACACACCTTCCTCACACAACACACCTTCCCTCAACACACCTTCCTCAACACCACCTTCCTCCATCCTTTTTGCAACTTCCCTCAACACACCTTCCTCAACACACCTTCCTCAACACACCTTCCTCAACACACCTTCAATAAAACACACAAACACACCTTCCACAACACACCTTCCTCCTTTTAACCCTCAACACACCTTCCTCAACACACCTTCCTCCAACACACCTCAACACACCTTCCTTCAAACCTTCCTCACACACCTTCCTCCAACACACCTTCCCTCCAACACGCCTTCCTCAACACACCTTCCTTAGCTTCCTTCCACAACACACCTCCTCAACAAACACACCTTCCTCCAACACATTCCTCAACACACACTTCCTCCAACACCTTCGTAAAAACACACCTTCCTCCTTTTAACACCTTCACTCAACACTTCCTCAACACACTTCCTCAACACACACTTCCTCAACACACCTTCCTCAACACACAACCCACTTCCTCAACCTTTTTATTCCTCAACACACCTTCCTTTCCTCACCTTCAACTCAAACACACCTTCCAGCACCCTCAACACACAACACTTCAAAACACCTTCCTCAACACACACACAACTTCCTCAACACACCTTCCTCAACACACCTTCCTCCTTCCTCACACCTCCTTCCTGGCTTCCTCAACACACCTTCCTCCTTTACCTTCCTCAACACCTTCCTCCCAACACCTTCCTCAACACACCTTCCTCAACACACCTGTTCATCTTCTTATTTCCTCAACACACTTTCCTTTCCCTCAACACACCTTCCTCAACTTGCCTTCAAACACACCTTCCTCAACACACCCTCAACACCTTCCTCCTTTTGCAACTTCTATATTTCCTTCACTCAACACCTTCCTCAACACTCCTTCCTCAACACACCTTCCTTAGCCTCCTTCATAACCTCCTTCTCAACACACCTTCCCCTCCTTTTTCAACCCTCAAACACCTTCCTCAACACTTCCTCCAACACCTTCCTCAACACCTTCCTCAACACACCTTCCTTTCTCCAACACCTTCCTCCTTTTACCTAAACACACCTTCCTCAACACACCTTCCTCCTTGCAACACACCTTCCTTCCTCAACACACCTTCTGTACACCTTCCTCCTTTTCCTTCCTCAACACACCTTCCTCCAACACACCTTCCTTAAAACACCTTCCCTCAACAACCTTCCTCACACCTTCATTAAACCACCTTCCTCAACACACCTTCCTCAACACCTTCCTTAAAACACACCTTCCTCAACACCTTCCTCAACACCTTCCTCAACACACCTTCCTCCTTTACCTTCCTCAACACCTTCCTCCAACACACCTTTCCTCAACAAACACCTTCCTCAACACACCTTCCTTAAAACACCTTCCTCAACACCTTCCTCAACACACCTTCCTCAACACACCTTCCTCAACACCTTCCTCATACACCTTCCTCAACACACCTTCCTCAACACACCTTCCTCAACACACCTTCCTCAACACACCTTCCTCCTTTAACACCCTCTCCTTTTACCTTCCCCAACACACTTCCTCAACACACCTTCCTCCAACACCTTCCTCAACTTACACCTTCCTCCTTTTTCCTTCCTCAACACACCTTCCCTCAACACACCTTCCTCAACACACTTTCATAAAACACAAACTTCCTCAACACAATTACCTTCCTCCAACACACCTTCCTTAAAACACACCTTCCTCAACACACCTTCCTCAACACACCTTCCTCTTACACAACTATCAACACACCCCTTCCTCCAACACACCTTCCTCAACACCTCCTTCCTCAACACACCTTCCTCAACACTCCTTCCTCAACATAAACTTCCTCAACACACCTTCCTCAACACACCTTCCTCAACACACCTTCCTCAACACACCTTCCTCAACACACCTTCCTCAACCTCCTTCCTCAACACTCCTTTCTCAACACACCTTCCTCAACACCTTCCTCCAACACACACCTTCCCTCAACACCCCCTTCCTCCAACACACCTTCCTCACTTTACCTTCCCCAACACACCTTCCCTCCTAACACACCTTCCCCAACACCTTCCTCAACACCTTCTCCTTTTCTTCCCCTCCAACACACCTTCCTCCAACACACCTTCCTCAACACCTTCAACCAAAACACCTTCCTCAACACACCTTCCTCAACACACCTTCCTTAAAAACACACCTTCATAAAAAACACACACACTACTCCCAACACACCTTCCTCAACACACCTTCCTCAACACACCTTCCTCAACACACCTTCCTTAAAACACACAATTAAAGGTTATGGAGTCCCACGATACGTTAAACCCCAGCAAGTCTTGTAAACAGCTCTCTGATTGGTTTGTGCAAAAGTATATCCTGTAAGGTGCCTCCTGATTGGTGTGTATACGAAATGGAATATAGGTATTGTATTGTAAAGAGCGTTCCGATTGGCTTGCTACAAAGCCATAGCAGTATGTAAGGTGAAACCTGAGATCTCTGGCATCAACACATCTTGTAAACAGGTTTCTGATTGGCTCGAGCAAAATAATATCTTTTCAACAGCCTTCTTATTGGCTCATATATATCCATCTCTTGTAAGCAGCCAGCTGATTGGTCTATATAATGCCATAGCGATATGCAAAGAGAGCCGTGATACGCCTGTCATCAACACCTCTTGTAAACAGCCTCCTCCCCCCTCCCCCCTCCCCACCCACCTGAACACGTGATCTTCAGGGAATTAATTGGCAGATGCACTAATTATAAACAGCGCCTCAATTGGACAGGAGTCGTGATTAGCGTTAATAACACCTTACTAATGACAGCCAGGTGATCAATAACATAAATAGGTGTAATACAGTGGATATTAAATTTTTAGAGATCGTGACAAAAGTTTCTAAAATGTTGTAAAAGTTTCGAAAATGTTATGAAAGTATCGAAAGTGCTGTAAAATATTTTGAGAGTGTGTTATGAAAATGTCCAGTCATATTATCAAAGTTTCAGATTTCGTGTTATAAAAGTTTCTGGAGTCAAGCTATCAAAGTTTCATGAGCCGTGATGTAAAGGTTTAAAAACTTTCACACAAGTCTCAAAAGGTTTATAAAGTTTCAGAGATCACGCTGTAATTTATCTTAAAATTATAAAAGTTGCAGATGTCATTTTATCAAAGTTTAAGAGATGTTCACAAAGTTTCAAATGTGTTTCAAAAGCTTCAGAGTTATTTCAAAAGTTTCAAACGTATTTCAAAAGTTTCAGAATTGTTTCAAAAGTTTCAAATGTGGTCTAATAACAATTTCAGAAGAGCTATGAAAGCTTCAGGAGTCGGATATTAAAGTTTCAAGTGATGGATGAGGGGTGATGGATGAGAGGTGATGGATGAGGGGTGATGGATGAGAGGTGATGGGTGAGAGGTGATGGGTGAGAGGTGATGGATGAGGGATAATGGATGAGGTGTGATGGATGAGGGGTGATGGATGAGAGGTGATGGATGAGGGGTGATGGATGAGAGGTGATGGGTGAGAGGTGATGGGTGAGGTGTGATGGATGAGAGGTGATGGATGAGAGGTGATGGGTGAGAGGTGATGGGTGAGAGGTGATGGATGAGAGGTAATGGATGAGAGATAATGGATGAGGGGTGATGGATGAGAGGTGATGGGGTTCATCTTATGACAGTGACCACGCGAGGGTGTGTAAGAAAGGGGGCTTCGTATGCATGAGACATGACGAAGTAAGGGATCTCACAGCAAATTTACTGAAGGAAATCTGCCACGAAGTCATGGTGGAACCAACCCTCCTCCCATTGGACGGTGAGAACCTACGTCACAGGACTTCAAATACATCTAACGAAGCCCGTGTGGACGTCAGTGCTCGAGGATTCTGGACGTGGAGACAGCGAGCATTCTTTGATGTCAGGATATTCGACCCCATGGCTGCAGGTCACCGTAATTTGTCTCATTGAGGCTGCACATAAGAGAAACGAGAACGACAGGGCAGCTCCACTCCTCTGGTGTTCACAACCTCTGGCGGTATGGCACTGAGTGCAAGACGCTTCTACGCAAGACTGGCCGAGGTGTTGTCTGAGCAGAAGCAGCAGCCCAGAAGCCACGTTGCTGGTTGAGATGTCGACTGTCCACCTCTATGCTAAGGTCTGCATTGCTTTGCCTCAGGGGAATGAGATCTTCGGCCCCAAAGCCGACAATGGTCCTAGATATCGACTATGAGGCAACAGTCACTGAATGCCGCACAGATTTTCAGCTTAACTAACTCAACACAGCTAGGGTAGCTACTTTTGTATTAGGATATTTAATTTTAAGGCAATATAATGGCAGCCAAGGTGTGGCTGTTGGGGAAGGCTGGAGTCCACGTTAAAAAAATAGTAGTATTAGTAATAGTATCATCATCATCACCATCATCATCATCATCATCATCAATATTATTATTTCCTTGCATTTTTTTTCATTAATTGTCTTATTCTCGTTCTTCTTATTCCCCCTTTCGTAATAACATATCAATCTTTTCCTGTTCTTCCCTCTCCTTCACCCTCTCTCCTCGTCAGTTCCTCTTGTTCACATACTAATCATCCTCTCTCTCTCTCTCTCTCTCTCTCTGTTGCTATTCCCTATTCGCTGTCCCTCAATTACTCCCCTTCTCTCCTTCCCTTCCCCTCTCCCCCTATTATCCTTTATCCATGTCATTACCCCTTGATTCCATCCTATTGAGGTTTTCCCCCGTTATCTTAATTTTCTTTCTCTTTCCACCCTTGTTATCCACTCTTCTTCTTCATCACCTGTGCTTCTCCAAACACCCTCATTTATTGTGTTCCTCCAGTTCTCGTTTATTAAGTTTTTGTTTTTGTCGTCTTTTTTTTTACGTTTGGGTTAGGTCAGGTCAGGTCAGGTTAGGTCAGGTCAGGTCAGATCAGATCAGGTTAGGTTAGGTCAGGTCAGGTTAGGTTAGGTTAGATTTAAAAATACTTATAAACTTAGGTCGTAGATGAATATACAAAATATAATTAGTTATCATACATCATCATAATTAAATGTACCTAATAAACACAAGTTATTATACGTCACCATAAAACATTTCACCCAGTGTATATAATTTGAAGGGAACATTGAAAAAAAATATAATTATATACGATACTGTATATTATTTATCCAATTTCTCGAATACTAATTAGACAAAAAATGAAGAAAAAAATTAAGTATATTTAAATAATGAGGCAGTAGTTCCCACGATATTTGTAAATTATTAACTATATTTTTCCTCTGGAGATCAGTAAAAAAATAAAATAAATATTGAAATGAAAATAATTCAAATAAAATTATGAGAGAAATTAATATTAAAATCATTTCTCGGTAGGTTATGACAGGGTCCAGGTTAGGTCAGGTTAAATTAAATTAAGTTAGGTCAGGTTTGGTTAGGTTAACTCAGGTTATGTAAGGTTTGGTTAGATTAGGGGACAACGTTAACACTGAGATTCTACCTTAACTAGACACATTCACTTAACACCAAACAATTCGAATCTACCCAAATGTTTATAACTTAATTTTGTCTTCTCTTATCAATGATTTTCACTATAAAAACATTATAAGCAATACAGTGTTTTGTTCCCTATATTCCATTCCCTATAAACGAAGGACCTGTGTTTTACATCTCATCTATAATTAATTAGAAGGATACTATATAACATTCATTACCTCTTATTTTTAATTACCTGTACCTATAATCATAACATCATCAGATATAATAATAATACACGTCTTCTAAATCATTATCCAAGTCCTATAACTCATTACTGATAATAATAAATAGTACACGTCTTATAACCCCTAACGTGTAACTACAATATCACTAAACAACCACGTGTTACCTAGACAACAAAACCACAAACAGTGACGAGTAGAACTTTCGTGAACAGCAAGAGTCAGTGTGTAGTTAGGTTAAGTTAGGTCAGGTCAGGTCAGTGTGTGTGGCCTCAGTATTACACCGGGTCACATTATTTTCTTAGTCTTGCATGTGGCGCCTTAACGCTTATTGGCTCAATTTTGGCTCAGCTCCCCAGCCAACCCTGAGCCATGGAGACTGCACCACACCCGCTGTAATGGTCGTTACCGCCTCGAAGAAAATTCAAACCCCCCCCCTGAAATTTTTTGATAGCTCGCCTTGAATGTACCCGGACAGTGGAGAGAAAATTTTTTACTTAAACCAGTGGTGGTATCTGTACTCAGGTTTGGTAGTGTGTCCTGCGGTGTGTTGCTGTGTGTGTGTGTGAGAGGAACAAGAAAATCAAAGCATCGACCAACATCTTTACAATCTCTTTAACATTACCAAGGTTATCATTAGCTTACAGCCTTCAGTGTTATAATGAACAAGAACACTCACCACAGACCAGAACACAACCTAAAACACATTGTTCATAAAATAACTATATCAACCAGTATAAAGATAGTTAACACGAGAGAAGACGATTGATAGATGCAAAATACAGATTTACTCGATTTATAAAAGATACAACATATTTGGGTCTTAATATATCAAACACTTTTTATTCATTCAACACAATATTAAGAGAAACAAGTTAATAAACGTAACAGCTAGTTGACCGAGTGTAAGTCATTTGGTGATTAGAAATAATTAAGATATGTTTTGACTTAACCCTTTGGCTACTCATGGTTTCCCTGAGGTGAAAAAAATCGTCTTGCGGTAGTCCCAATATAATGAGAAAGTGCGGGAATGGCTTCGAAAGAGTTCATTCATAAAATTAATAAAGGTAGACGCACCTAACCTAACCTAACCTAACCTAACCTAATCTAACCTACTAGCCCAAGGTACTGTACACTACACAAAAGACTAGAGCGTGTCATATCGGCTTGGTGAAAATCGTAGTTGGCAATACTGTTTTACTCGACCCAGCCCCTTTGTTCCTCTGGCTTTCAGCAAACGGAATCATTATTATGAGATGATTTTTCTAAACCATATTTACGGGAAGAAACATAATAAATTGGACTTTTGTCAGCTTCCCGAGTCGAAAAATTGGTAAAAGACTTCTTGCGATAACTCAGTAGCTGTGTTTGTTGCTACGTTAAGCAGAGACACTATACAGGTTTGTGACCAGTAGTCTACCAGGCTTAGAAAAAACATCAACATTTCGTGATATCCTAATTAAGCAGATTCAGTTTAATGAGTTTGTCTTATCAGTCTCTGCGTGATGAGAATCTAGATTATATAAGAATTTAAACGACAAAACAAAGTGCTGTTAATTACACTACAGTAGCAAAATGGGGTCAGTATGTGCTGAGTAACCTCTTATGGTATAACGCTGTCAGGTAAAAAACACTGTGGAACCCAAAGTAATCTTACACAGTAATAACTAAAGGACTATTCGTCAGATATAGAAATTTTTAAATCTTTTATTTCCCCCCCAAAAAATAGTCTGCTATTTCCTGGAGGCCAACAAAAAGTTGTCGGGGGTAAAATACTTTCTTTCATCCTCGTGTGTTTCCCAGCCTTGGCAAATTCAAAGTCGGACGTGAAATTAGTATTGATAAAAGCTTCACGTTGTCATTTGTGAGGTAAAATTTAATACACTCAGATGAAAAATGCATAGAACATATTATGCAATGCCAAGACTTTTCTTGTTTAAAGTTCCAGTGATATTTTCTTTCACACGGTTCTAACCATTTTCTTGGAAGCTTTTGACTTCGTGGAAATCCCTGAAAAGACATAAACCTCTTTTTTTTTTTTTACCTAACCCTGCACGTAGCGGCAACACGAACTACCATCGTTAAAAAATATATTATCGTGCACCGCTTTAAGAACCGCGCCTTCACAGATGACAAGAGGAACAAAGGGGCGGAAACAAGAGACGTATCCATAGCTAGCCAATCCAGCACGCCGAATGAGTCACTGATTAGTCATTAATTTTCCGTTTTTGTTCCAGTTGCAATTAAACAAAAAATCCACACTATCTTTTATGCCTATACAGCGTTTCCTAACAAAAAATTCAACAAAAGTTTGACATTTTTTATTATTTTTTTTCGACCACTCCATACCTCTATAGGGGTGGTGCTACCTACAGTATGTATTATAGTTTAGGTTAGGTTAGGTCAGGTCAGGTCAGGTCAGGTTAGGTAAGGTCAGGTCCAAGTACACACGATCCCAAAAAATGATAGATATTGCAAAATGCCATATACCACTTGCTAGCAACATATCCTGTTTCATCCATAGTAAGTATTGTTGTTAAAAGCACATTCATATGGAAATAGATTTATCTTGCGAACTGTGTGTGTGTGTGGTTGATGGTGGTGGTTACCTTGTGGTATGGGTGTAGTGGTCATTTAGGAAATCATCGGACCCCTGTGTAGAGATGCTTTTTGATTTTGTGTACCTTGATCTAACCTAACCTAACCTAACCTACAACACAGAGACAATAAGGTATAGTCTGGGTGTTGTCCTCCTTACTACTACTTTGCTGTCACTCGGAATCGAGTAAGACGATCATCCAGCTATGATACAATGATATGAGCTATAAAGGATGTCACCTACTGTAGGTTGGTGAGTTCTGAGGTAACTAAAGAGGCCTATACGGGACCATCAGGGTCGTTCACAGATGTTGCACATGTGGGGGGCTACATCTAGTGCAGGAGGGACGGCGGCAGCGTCTTTCCGGCGTTGGCGATTGTCTGTCTCATTATGCAGTCGGACTAACTCGAAAGTATTGACACCTTGTGTGGTGCTCCTCCAAGCGTTACGGTGTGGAGTAATCGTCTCCCAGGTGAGGGGGTCAATTTGGCACTTTTTCAGGTTTGTCTTCAGACTATCCTTATACCTTTTCAATTGCCCGCCAGCGTTACGTTTACTATTCGTTAGGTGACTGTAAAGTAGCTGCTTTGGCAGTCTACTGTCGTCCATGCCGGTAACATGGCCAGTCCAGCGTAGTTGTTCATGGATAATGGTCGCCTCGATGCTCCTACAGTTGGTGTCAGCAAGAATACTGGCATTTGTTCTCTTGTCTTCCCAGCGAAGTCGGAGGATGGAACGTAGACTAAGTTGGTGAAAGTTTTCAAGTGCCTTGAGGTGCCTCCTATATGTGACCCATGTCTCACTGCCATATAGCAGGGTGGTGAGGACACAGTTTCGGGGTCTGCCAAAGCCGTGAGATGCCTATCTGATCTGATGCTGAATCTCTTCATCGATGTCCGCGGTGGTGGACAGGTGGGAGCCGAGATACCGAAAGTGGGTAACATTAGAGAGAGTAGTACTGTTAAGTTGGATGGATGGTGGAGGTGTGGCTAAGCAAGGGGCAGGTTGAAAGAGAATCTGAGTTTTACGTACATTCACCTAGAGGCCGAAGTGTGCATATGCATCTGCATAGGTGTTCCGGATCTCCTGTAGGTCGCGTTCAATGTGAGTGACAAGGGTGAGGCTCGTTTCCATACTGAAGCTCAGTAATGGAAGCTGCCGACACCTTTCTTCCTGCCTGGAGTCATCTTATGTTAAAAAAAACCTTCATCCGGTACTAGATGTCCACCCTGCCGGCTAAATTGGCACTGGCAAGAGTACGGAAAACAGCCAAGAAAATAGAAAAGAGAGTTAGTGCCAGTACACACCCTTGTTTAACCCCCGTTTGGATGGGGAAGAACTCAGATTGAGTGCCATTGTGCAAGACACTGCCGTGTATGCCATCGTGGAGTTGACTCACAGTGATGATGAATTTTGGTGGGCAGCCCAAACGGCTAAGGGTCCACCAGAGGGCTTCCTTATTGACCGAGTCGAAGGCCTTGGTTAGGTCAATGAAAGCCATGTACAGGTCACGGCGCTGTTCTCAGCACTTTTCCTGCATCTGACAGGCAGCAAAGATCTGGTCAGTGGTGCCACGTGAGGGTCTATAGCCGCATTGAGATTCTGGGAGGAAGTTTTCCGCCTCAGGAAGAAGTTTGTTTTGGTAAGCCGAAGTCCTCCTGCTTTATAGACCTCGGCTGGGATTCCATCAGGCCCTGAGGCTTTGTTATTTTTCATCTGTTTATTGGCAGGAGCTACCTCATCCAGGGATGGAGATTAGCTTAGGTGGGTTAGCTCGGGATGCCGAGGAACCTGCTGGGTAGTCAGGACATTCACATCTGTGTTTTGATTGTGCAGTAAATGGTAGTGCTCTTTCCAGGGCTGAAGGATGCCTTCATCGTCTTTAATTATGGAGTTACCGTCGGATGAGCAGAGGGGGGCCGCGCCACGAGTGATTGGCCCATAAAGTGTTTTAGTGAAGTTGAAAAATTGGTGCATCTTGTGATGATCGGCAAATTTTTGTGTTTCACATGCTTTATTTTTAAACCGGTATATTGATTGCCGGGTCATTTTCATCAAAACAGTCCTCGTGTTTTCTTTCGATCTGGCCAATGGTCTCTGCAGTCGAGAATATCCCGTTCGGCACTGGGCTTTGGGTTTTTTTGTTGTCGTGTTTTTTTATCAGCCCATGCTGAAGCTGCTCTCTGAAAGCATGTACTACCGCTTGATCCTCCAGACGATTTGTTTTAAAATATCTTCTGGAGGCTTGCTGCCTTCGCCGTTTTGGGGCGACGTGAAGTGATAGCTTGGCTCTGGCGAGCCGATGATCAATGGTCTGAGCCACGGATGGGGATCTCTTTCTCTGAGATTGGTGTAGTCAATGAAATATCAGTGTTTGTATCGTTGGTTTTTGCCACGATCACTTGAACTTGTCGACCTGCTTAAACAAGGTATTGGTGATAGTGAGGTTGTGTGCAGCACACTTGCTGAGGAGTAGGCCGTTGGGATTACACTTGCCGAGTCCTTTCTCCCTACGGTTTCCTGGCAAATGTCAGCATCTCTACCAACTCTTTCATTGAAGTCACCAAGGAGAACAAACTTATGTAATATACTATAGCGCTATCCCAATGTCTGTCTGTGCAGCCGAAACAGCACAATCGTTTTTAATCAAACTTGGTGGAAAAATCGCAAAAAAAATCGTAGATTGGAACAAACCTGGTCCCATGTCGATGGTTTCCTTAGGAAGCCATTAATTAACCATTTTATTTACGATGGAAAACGATGCACCCTAATTAACCATGCAAGTCTACGGACTTGGTGCACCCTCATTCGCTGTACGCTGTCAGCCGGATACCATACCATACAATACAATACACAACGAACTATAAATATTTGTAAGAATAAAACATAATTATATAGACATGTAAGACTCACAACTTGATAAGATATCCATAAGACATTAGCGATTGGAAAGGTGATTAAATGTTTTGTTATTAATCCAGTGTGAAATGTATAATCAGTACAGGTGTCGTAGGTCAGGTAATTAAGGTGAGCCAATACCATCTTAATTAGTGAATTATTAAGAAGTAATTCGATAAATAATTAATGTCTTAAATTGGTGAAAATTATTAACTTGTTATATGGATGATTAAAGCCTTGGCATTATTGATCTTATGAAGCGTGGAGGAGGTTAAGGTAAAGTGCTGTATTTTAAGCTTTAACCAACGAGTTTAAGCTTTAACGAATGAGTTTAAGTAGGGGGACCGGTGGTAGAAGCGGTACCGTTCTTGCCTTGCAAGCGAGATGTCATGGGTTCGATTCCCGGGCCGGTGGAAGTTGTTTGGACATACTTCCTAGCCCCCATTAGTCCCTGTTCACCTAGCAGTAAAGTAGGTACCTGGTGTAAGTCGAAAGTTGCGAATTCGTATTCAGGGACAAGTTGTTGGAGCTTCCAATAACTTGATGACATAAACCACTGACTCTTCAGGCTTCTACGCCCTTGACTCTTCAGGCTTCTACGCCCTTAACTCATGAGACATAGAGGCAAGCATGAACTTAGCATGCTTCCCTGTTGGGCGCTGTAAACGCTTCTGCGCTTCACCTTACACAAGGATGTAGGGGAGTGCCCAATAAAAAAAAATGAGTTTAAGTTTTAACCAGCGACTTTAAGCTTTAACCAGTAAAGGATGTTGGGCGGTAAACACAGGTCTGATGGTTACAGTAGTGTTAGAACCATAAATATATAAATAAAACTCTTACGGCAGCTTCCTGTTGTTGTCTGTTTTACAGGAATAGGTTCAGACGCGCCAGAATGTGTCGTCACTCCGGCTTAAAAATATAACGTGATGCTCTATTGTTTTTTGTGTTTTTTTTTACCAGATCAGCGGGCAGCGAGGCCAAAATAAAAGACTGGTCCTGATTGTAAATACTTTTTAACAAACGGCAAAGCGTATTGGTGAGTTTTTATACGATAACAAACATTCAACTACTGTGATATTTTTCGCGTAACAGTTAGAGGTATATCGTCAAATCCTTTTGTTTTTTTAAAAAGCAATTCAAAGCGACAGTTTCTACGTGAATAAATAATAATAATAATAATAATAATAATAATAATAATAATAATAATAATAATAATTAACAATTAATAATAATAATAATTAACAGTTTATTGAAAGAGCATGGCAGTCAGAAGGCTGAAAATATTCAGTAACATATTGGGGAATGGGTCTCTTGATTGACAAATAATATACAAGTAACATAAGTGATACAAATATGATATATAATAACTAGGTGTGGATAAGGTCATATACTACAGGGTATTTCAATATAGTGGCAGTGCAAAAATGTAAGGTTGGCTGGGAGTGAATACACTGGTTGACTCCGAGTTGTTGATAATTTTTACAATGGTTGGGACGCGGCTGTTCTTGTAGCGATCAGTACGTGCTCGTATGGGCAGGATGCGGTTGTAGTGTCGAACAGCAATTCGCGGACAAGGGATCTCGGGTGGAAGCAGGAGCCGGTGTCGAGGATGGTGCAGAAGCTTCTCACCAAATTTGCAGATGAGATCATGGTGATGGTCAGAGAGAGCTGAGAGGGTCAGTGTGTTGAGAGCTTCTTGATATGTGGAGTAGGAAGGGGAGAGAATAATCTTGTATGCCATCTTCTGCTCTTTTTTCTGGGTGTTTACGTTGTGTGGCATTTAGGGAGGAAGACCAGGCAGGGGAGGCATAGGTAAGCTTGGGAAGTATGAATATTGAGTAAACACTGAGGAGCTCGGGCATGGGAACTCCGAGGGATTTTAGTCGGCGGAGGAGATGGAGACTAAAACTGGAGGATTTGGCAATTGTACTGACGTGTGTTTTCCGATTTAGTTTGTTATCTATAGTGACGCCGAGGAGCTTGGTGGAGTCTACAACCTGGAGTGAGTTGGGGCCCCAAGTAATGGAGGGAGGTGGGACAAGGTCTGAGGAGAGGTTGATGTGCATAACCATGTTTTTGGTATGGTTGATGGTGACATGGTTGTTGGTGACCTAATTTTGGAGACTGTTCAATATATTCTGGATGGCGTTGTAGTCGGGAACCGAGTTGTTGACACTGATCCCAATGGTGGAGTCGTCGACATATTTCCAGCGAGCAGATGTTTTTCTTAAGGCATCATTGATAAGCATAAGGAAGCAGAACGGTCCCATCTTGGTGCCTTGGGGGACGCCACAGGTGAGTGACTGAAAGTTGGAGACAGCCCCTCGGAAGCGAACGTTTGGCGTTGGCCACTATGGAAGTCTGTAAGCCATGGTGTAAGACTTCTTCGAAACCCGAGGTCGATAGTTTTGTTGATTAAATTGTGGTGAACTAGGTCAAATGCCTTGGTTAAGTTAATGAAGGCGACAGGTACAGACGCTTTTCGTTTTTCCAGTCGAGAAAACTGACAAGACAGTGAGTGGTGAGGAAGTTTTCATATTTCCAAATTGCTGAAGATCTATGGCGCCTGTAATGTCAGCATAAGCCCAGTCAAACATGATACTTTCACAGATTAAGCTGGGTATTGGGGTGATGGTAATGGGTCGTATCTGATTTAAGGATTGTGGGCTGGTTGACTTGGGCACTGGTGACACATATGAGGTCTTCCAGTCAGCTGGGCATATTGCTTGACTGAGGGAAGCATTGATGATGGAGCAGAGGGGTTTAGCTAGTTCCGGGGAGAACTCCTTGAAGAGTTTCATTGGTAAGTCAATGGAGGTGGTGGCGCGTTTTAACTTCTGTGTGTGTGTGTGTCTTACTTGAAATAATAAAAATAAATTAATTAATTCCTCCAATTTTTTCACCTGTGATTATTCATTTGTTGCTCAAAACTTGTCTTCCTTCTGCGGTTTTTCCGTTTATTATCTTTAGTTTCTCCTCTGTCTTTTCTCTCATTCATTTATTTCAATATCGACTTATACTTTGCTTTCTCTGATAAGTTCATATTTATATATTTATTGTAATGACTTGTTTCTTAGTTTAAGGACTATTCTTGGCTTATCTTCTAATTAGTATTATTCCTTCTTTCTCTTTCGCCACTACCTCCCATCACTGCACCCCTCAAGGCTTCCTCTGCCTGTCGCTCTTGTTATGACGAAGAACACAGCTTCTTGACTGTACCTCCTCTGCCTCAACTGTCGTACTGCACCGCCATCTGATCGTCTGTCTGGCAGTCGGCAAGGAGGAGGAGGAGGAGAGGCCCAGTCCATGTGAAATTAAACTATGACAGCCTCTTAAAGGTGAAAGGATCCTTGGGAGAAATTGAAATTACGTTTTGCTGAGTGATTTTTGTTTCCATCTTCACTCTCGTGTGTGTGTGTGTGTGTGTGTGTGTGTGTGTGTGTGTTATGGCTGTTGTATTAATGTCATCTTTATTAAATGCTGTGAAGAGAACGACTACAAGATAAAGCGCTTTGTGCGTCGTCGACAAGGTGATCAATGTGCAAAGAATACCACTAACTTGACCATCGTATCACCATTTTTTATTTATATTTTCCAAAGAAATTACCTAACCTAACCTAACCTAAACTAAACTAACCTGACCTAACCAAACTGAATTTTTTGTTTGTTTTCTCCTGAATAAAAAAACAAGATTGCTTTGGTAGTTCTGATAGATCGTGGTATCTTTTTGACATTGTGCTTTTGTTTCTTAATATTCAGGCTGCCTTATGTCTATCCCTGTCAGGCAGTGATGTGTATGTGTGTGTGTGTCCAGAAAACATTTACACATTCTCTCTCCTTTTCTTTCTCACACGCACACACGCTGTCTCTTCCCCTCACACACACACACACACACACACACACACAAACAAACACACGCACATTCTCTCCCTCTCACACACACACACACACTTTCTCTCCCTCTCTCACTAGCTCCTAGATGGGACTGTCAGTCTGAGTTAGAAAGTTACTCTACCGTAAGTGTCTAGCTATATATATTTTTTCACACACACACACACACACACACACACACACACACACACACACACACACACACACACACACACACATGCACACCTTCCCAGCCTCCCTCCCAACTATCCTCCCAACCCTCCTCCCCCAGTACTCCTCCCCACCACCCTCCCCAGTACTCTCCCCAACTATCCTCCCCAGTACCTCCCCCAGTACCTCCCCAACTATCCTCCCAGTACTCTCCCCAAGTATCTTCCCCACAGCCCTTCAGAGATACAAGTGTCAGTTTGAATTAGGAAAGTTAGTACAGCGTGTGTGTGAAGGCTGTGATATAGTGTCTCTCTCTCTCTCTCTCTCTCTCTCTCTCTCTCTCTCTCTCTCTCTCTCTCTCGCTCTTACCTTTTTGTTAAGTTTCCCCTGAGAGTCACCTTAACATAGCGTCAGCATCGCCCAGTAACTACTTTAACTGGGTGTGTCGTCTTATAGGGGGGCTAATAACATGTCGTCTTCAGCCTCCTTATAGTTATTACTCCCTTATCTTCCTTCCTTTCTCCTTCTTTCTTTCTTAACTTCCTCCCTCCTTACCTTCTTGCCTCCTTCCTTCATCCTTCCACCCCATCTTCACTCCCTTATAGACTCCTTCACCTCACCTCCTTCCTTCCCTGACATAGACTTCTTTCACCTACCACCTTCCCTTCCTGACTTCCTTCACCCCACCTCCTCCTTCCTCCCTGACATAGACTCCTTCACCTCACCTCCTTCCCTTTCCCTGACATAGACTCTTCACCTCACCTCCTTCCCTTCCTGACATAGACTCCTTCACCTCACCTCCTTCCCTCCCTGACATAGACTCCTTCACCTCCTCACTCCTTCCCCTCCCTGGACATAGACTCCTCACCTCCTTCCCTCCTTGACATAGACTCTTCACCTCACCTCCTTCCCTCCCTGACTGACCCCTGAGGACTCCTTCACCTCACCTCCTTCCCTCCCTGACCTCCTTCACCTCCTGGACATCCCTTCCTGACATAGACTCCTTCACCCCCACCTCCTCCTCCCTCCCTGACATGGACTCTCACCTCACCTCCTTCCCTCCCCTGACACTTAGACTCCTTCACCCCACCTCCTTCCCTCCCCCTGACATAGACCTTCACCTCACCTCCTTCTCCTCCTGACATAGATTCTCACCTCACCCCTCCCCCTCCCCCCCTGACAGACCTTCACCTCACCTCCTTCCCCCTGACATAGACTCCTTCACCCCACCTCCTTCCCCTCCCCCTGACATAGACCTCTATCCTCACCTCTTTCCTCCCCACACACACTCCTTCACCCCACCTCCTTCCCCTCCCTGACATAGACTCCTTCACCACACCTCCTTCCCTTCCCTGACATAGACCTTTCACCCCACCTCCCTCCTTCCCTCCCTGACATAGACTCCTTCACCCCACCTTCCTCCTGACATAGACTCCTTCACCCACCTCCTCCCTCCCTGACACAGACTCCTTCACCACCTCCTTCCCTCCCTGACACCTCCTTCACCCCACCTCGTCCTGACTCCTTCACCTGGACACCGACACACACCTTTCATGGCGACTCACTCAGCAGGCCCAGCTGCCGGAAGTGTCCAAACTTCATTACCAACAGTGGTCGTTCGTACGGCAGGGAGCGTGGGGAGGTTCCCAGTGTAGGTGGGAATTACACTGTGTCTCACCCTTAAACAAATGGGAGTCTTGAGGGGGCTGGGGAGGGAGGGAGGGATTTGTGAGGGATTGTGGGATTGGGGCAGGTGTGGGGGAGGCACTCTCCTTTGTGAGATTTTTATATTGAAACTCGCCTGTATAAGATCTATTTAGGATCATCTGAAGGTTAGATGCCATACTGCTAACCTAAAACCTAACCCAAACCCAAAATTCCTGCACCCTCAATCCAACCGAAACTATATTTAACTCTAATTAACCTCCTAGGCAATAATAGTGCTTTGCCACAAGATTAAACTCCCCACACGGAAAAACATCACAGTCATAAAAGATATACCAACTAGTATACAATTGTCTGTCAACAAGTACCATAAAGTGAGAGCCTTTATTGTACATACTTTTTATTTTCAAAATGGCCCAGCCTCCCAATGGCCACACCTTGCCGCCATCTTATTACCCTAATATTAAATATACTAATACATAAGCAACCACCTGCTGTGTTGACTACTTGAGCCGCAGATCCATGCGGCATTCTGAGACAATAGCCTCATAGCATAACTGCAACTGTTGCTCGGCTTTGGGCCGATGCTCTCTCTTAGGCACAAAGCCGACCAAAGAGAGAGAAGGATTGACACCTCATCCAGCCTGTAAATAGCACATCAGAGCTGCTGCTTCTCCGAACATCACCTCCACGAGTCTGGCAGAAGCAACACTTGGTCCCATCCCACCCAGAGGTTGCAGAACACTAGAGAGTGATGCTGCCAGATCAACGTTCTGAATTCTCCCATATGCCCTTATCTTGTCATTCTCGTCCCTCCTGTGCAAGAATGAGACAAGTTACATGTGGCCATGAACAAAAAAAAATCCTGATGTCGAAGAAATTCGCTGTCCCCGCATCCAGAATCCTCGAGCACAGACGTTAACATGGGCATCGTTGGAATTGTTTGAAGTCCTGTGTTGGAAAATCTCACCATCCATCGAAGGAGGCTTTCCCACCCTGACATCACTGCAGATTTTCCAACATATTTGCATAGAGATCCCTTACTTCGTCACCTCATGCATATGAAGCCCCTTTCTTGCACAACCATGCGGATCGATGCAGAGAAGAGCCATACACGCATTGAGCAAACCTTCCACTTACCTATATCATCATACCTGAGCACTGTACAATCCTTGTTTATTGAGACTGAAACCATTACCCTTATCGGAAAACAGAAGTAACCAGTTTGAGGCCCCACTTCCTGCACCTATAGCTACTTTTTTCAAATTTGCATTGAGCAGAAAAGTTGCGCAACTTATCACTGGCCGTGCTGTCTTTTCTGTCGTAAATGACCTTCGAACTGTTTACTTCACTATTATCCACTCCTGCCGTGCTCCTAGAGTTATTTATGGTCCGTGGGCTGCCGTGAGCTTAATCCAGTTTGATGTTCAGTGGCAGCAATCTCCTCTGATTGAAGTCACCCATTCCCCCAGTCTCAGTGTTAGTGCAAGGAGTGATCCTTCTGCTGGGGTTATGAGGGTGTTTCACTAATTTTTTTTTCGTGTCAATGAAATTCGACGCTGATAACTCTTCCAGAGGTGGAAGGGTCCGATATCAGGATAGTCCGCATCAGGTTCCAGCAATGCTTGACTCACGGGTAAATGCCAAAAGCGTATGGCACTGTATAGCAATCTCAGACAGAGCTTGATTTCTAACCCGCCCATTCACCTTTCCCGTTACATACTTGCCTTGAAGTCCGTCGTGCCGATTACTGCGCCTAGGTGTCTTTTGCCATCCTTTGTTATTTTGACCTCACTTCCACCGAACACCTCCATTGCCCGTTCATACGTTCTGGCTTCACAATGAGTAGCTAATTTGTTGGCGTTCCGGTGGTACTGTATTGAGTTATCAGTCCACCACTTTTTGAGCGTCTCCATTTTTCCAGTAATATCCAAGGCGTACGTACTTTGTTTGACCTCAAGGTTGGTATTTATCATGTCGGAGCACTGATAGGTCATATTAAGGCAGACATATTAAAATAGTCCCAGGTTGTTCCCCTTCGGTTGACTGTAAGATAAATGTCTTTAGCGATTGCTTACTATATAGAGTTTACTATACGAGTTTTTCACAACACACATACATACATACACACATTGCAAAGCTACTACTACTACTACTACTTTTGCTGTCAGTCGGAATCGAGTATTAATGATCATCAAGCTATGATACAATGATATGAGGTATTAGGACGTCACCAGGTTGGTGAGTTTTGAGGTGAATGTTGAGGTCGACATGGGACCCAGCGTCGTTCTATGCATTCGTTGCACATGTGGAGGGCCAACGGAAAGGATGCAGGTGGCAGAGTCTTTCTATGCTGGCGCTCGACTGCTCCTGCCTGTGTGTCCACAACCGAAAGTATTAACACCTTCGTGTGAAAGTTCTCCAAGCGTTACAGTGTGGAGTAATCAGTTCCCTCAGGTAGCCATTGATTACAATTTTTCTGATTTGTCTATGACTCATCTTTACACTTTTCAACTGCCCGCGAGCATTACTTTTACTATTCGTTAGGTGACTGCAAAGTAGCTTGCTTTTGGCAGTTCACTGTCGTCCATGTGGGTAATATGGCCAGTCCAGCATAGTTGTTCATGGATACAGAGCCTCAGTTCAGCAGCCAGCAAGAATACTGGCATTTGTTCTTTGTCTTCCCAGCAAACTCGGAGGATTTGAACCAGACTGTTGGTGAAAAGATTTCAAGGCCTCCTGTATAGACCCATGTCTCACTGCCATAGCAGGATGAGGAGAACCACTGTTCGATGAAGCTAGACACCAGCCCCCTACAGCTGAAGAATAATGGTTTTGGAGTTCAAGCAAAGGCTTTAGATGCACATCTCGTCCGATGCTGAATCTTTCATCGGCGCCTGCGGTATGGCGGGAGCCGAGATACCGAAAGTGGGTAACATTAGAGAGGGTAGTACCGTTAAGCTTGATGGATGGTGGAGGTGTGTCGACCCATAGAGGTGGCTGAAAGAAGAATCTGAGTTTTACGTACAGTACATTCAATTGGGCGTCAGGTACACGCATCTGTGTTAGGTGTTCAAGATCTCCTGTAGTCCGTGTTCAGTGTGAGCAAATAAAGGTGATGTCGTCTGCATACTGAAGTTGAGTAATGGAAGCTGCCGACACCTTTGTTCGCGCCTGGAGTCGTCTTATGTTGGAAAGACCCTTTACCCGGTACTGGATGTTCACCCCGCTGCCTAAATTGACACTTGCATGAGTAAGGAAGGCAGCCAAAATCTTGAAAATAGAGTTGGTACCAGTACACACCCTTGTTTAACCCTGTTTGGATGGGGAAGAACCTGACTGCGTGCCGTTGTGTAGACATCAGCTATCCATGCCATCGGAGTTGGGACTTTAATGGCGAATGGTGTGCAAAATGGCTTGAGGTCCCAGAGGGCTTCCTTGTTGGGACCGAGTCAAGGCCTTGGTTGTCATGAAAGCTATGTACAGGTCACATGACAGCTGTTCTCAGCACTTTTCCTGTAACTGGCGGGCAGCAAAGATCATGACAGTGTGCCACATATGTCTAAGGCCACATTGAGACTCTGGGAGTGGAAGTTTTCCGCCCCAGGATGAAGTCTGCTGAAGAGACTCCAGGTGGCACTGCCAGCAACGTAGAGCAGCAAGATCTCAGTACTGCTTGCTATCTGACTGGCCTCCTTTTAGTTTTGCAAATATTGACAATGCATCTTTAGGAGCTAGCTCTCCTTTTTTCCATATTCTCCAGGAGAGGGAGGATGGCTGGCAAGCAGAGCAAGGTCCTCCTGCTTATTCTAATTGGCTGAGTCCCATCAGGTTCTGAGGCTTTGTTATTTTCATCTGTTTGAAAAGTGTAGGTACCATGATCGTGTGTCGTTCACTCAAT